>NW_009214861.1:61678-74311 GCF_000690835.1 Fulmarus glacialis
CCATTGTGAAATCCTACCTGTGTTTTTGCAGAATTCCTACAAGCAGTTGTCCTTTCCCCATCCTGCTCACCTCCACCAAAGTGACAACAATTTTTATCACTGAAAGTCAAACCTGGTGGTACAGTAAACCTTCATGTACCATCTGATATACTGATAGCAATAGAAATGAAATTAAAAGAAATACAGATTACCTGTAGAAAATCCCATCTTCTTGTGGCACTTTGTAAATTCTATATTAAAATAGGTGACCAAGGCATGAATGTAATCATTACGCTGAATTTGGAGGCAGAATGCAGAAGTAAATGCCAATTCTTCAGTCTTCACTGTATAAATATCTACTTCCTGTTTTGAGGAGAAAGAAAAAGACATTTACATGCAGGTGTCTGTGACTCTAAGGTAAGCGTTAAATGATGTACTTAAGCATTTTGTTTAATGATCAGCAACAAAGACAACTGGCAGCCCTTTAACACTGTAAGAAATCAATGGTTTATTTGAATAGATCAAATCATCAGGAAACGATCCAGTTATCTGAATAAGTTGACAGAGTGTGATAAGAGAGGCCACTAACAGAAGAGTGTGTGTCCTTGGGAATGGCCAGGAGGAGCTGCGGGAGCTGGAGGAAATCAAGGTGAAAACGTGCTTTGACAAATATAAGCACAATGGATGTTGAAATGGAGTTATAGGTCCCAGTTCTAAGACCTTTCATCATCAGGGACGGTCAGCATGAGGAAAGATGTCAGAGTTGGGTTTTTAATAAAAATAAACTTCTCATTTTTTTGAGCATCTCTGGAGGGGAATGTGCTTTGACTGAGTCAAGCAATCAAAACATTTGAGGCATGACGGGGGCCTGCTTTTTGCTGATAATGCTTTCTAATCCTGTGCCAGATAACAGATTCCAAATAGTAAGCACAAGGATCTTACTCTTGAATTAGACAGAAGCAAATAATGTAAATTGTACAACAGCTTGATTGCAGTAGTTGGGAGCAATGATGTAGTCTCCAAGATTGCTTATTTCCATCAATACTTAAATCTCATTGTTCAAGGCTTAAACTGAGTTTTTTTAGATCTGATTTTCCCAGCTAGGTATTGCTTTTATCTAGGTTGTTTCCAAAACTCGTAGTCATGATAGGGAGGATACTAAGTCTGAAATACTATTAATTGGATTCTAATGCTATGGGAAATGTGTATTATCAGTGCACTTTCTGGTATGCTCTTAAGTGTATCTGGCTTCACTGTCCTTACTGTCCTTGTCAGGGCATATTTGGCAAGAGCCAGATACCCCCAAAATATTTTTCTCTCTGTTATTCAGAAAGTCAGTATTAACAACAAAACTGCTCATGCATACAGAGAAATAGAAGCTTTGTAGGCAGACATCCAAATTTCCTCTACTCTACCAACATAAGCCATGAATCATATCACTGACCTCACCAGCATTACTTCAGACTCACACTGCAAAAATGGAGAGCAGAGTCTAGAATGTCCATTAGAGGGCTCTTTTAGCCTCTTCTAGGGAACAATAGAGGGCTCTTCTAGCAACTGCATTCTATAATCTAAGAGAAGTCTGCAAAAACAGACATCAAAAGATGCAGCCATATTTCAGTTACTGGGGTGTTTTGCATGGACCACATACCATGTGTTTCTGAGACTTAGAAAACTTATGGTGAGATGATTTAAGCAAGCTATAGTTTTGGCCTGTCTGATTAGCAATATTGTTCAAGAATAACTTAACCATAATTTAAATTATTCTACTACATTGCAATGGCATCCTGAGTCACTAGTGCTTATAAGGGACCCATGCTTGTAAGTTGTCATTTAAAGCTGGGATATCCTTAAAATGTATCTTTTTTTTTTTTTCTCAAAAGAAAAAGAAAAAAGCATACTAGGAATAAGAATTTCTGAAGTCTCCTGGCAGACTTCCATAGCAGCGTGCAAAATTTGCTTTGACAAGCTAGACTGGACTGGTGGGTGATAGCTGCAGATTTCTGTAATTTTTGGTGGCTTTTTAGTGGTATCACTGTGGGGAAATTGTGAATTAAGTCTGATAATGAGGCACATAAAAGAGATCTAGCTCCCTCTCTCTGAGCTGTGTTGGCTCTGCAGGGTAAAGTGGAATCAAAAGCAGTGGGAAATATTTTTATTAGAGAAGTTAGTGGAAATGTCTCGGAAATATTGAACAGATGTGCTGGATAAAATGGTGGTCACTTTTGCAGTCATTTTTTTAAGGACAGAAACATGCTTTTTTTACTATGCAAGATATAAGACAAATATGGGTTTTTTTATTAACTAATATAGTTTTGAAACTGGCCTGATCCTGTTTTGGTGATCTCTTTAAGTCGTATTCTGGTTACTATATATTCTTATATTAAATGTCACTGCTCATTGAATGTTAATTACAGCTAACAGCACAGGGGACAAACACTATCTTTGCATAAAATAACTGGAAAAGTCATGATTTACCAGATTTCATTCAGATTTCAAAACCAACAACAACAAAACGAGCATAGTTAAGCAGGGATCTGATCAAAATACAGCTCTTAATTATACTAAAAAACCATGTTAAGCTGAGCAACAATAAAAGTGTCAGAATTATCAGCTAAATAAGGAGGTCCAGACTGTGGTTGACACTGCATGAAAGACCATGAGACATGCCATGCTAAATGTCCCTGTTGCAGAGAGACAGATAGAGGTCCAGTTTTTACATTCACTGCATAAAGAATGGTTCTTGGGCTGTCCTGTGGCACAAATTGCTTTAGGACTGAGCAAATGATGTATCGAAGATCATTTAGAATCACAGGGATGATGACAGTGAGGTTGAGATGCGGTGTTGCCAGCTGCTATGTATTTGTTGTTTGAACGGTATCACCCTAGCTGAAGGCAACCTAACTAATCAGAGAAACAGCCCTGAATCAGGTTTGCTGATGGGAAAAATGGTGACTTGCTGCCTGACCCGTTTCCTTATGCGAATTGTAATTAAGGTTGCTTCTACAGTGTCACCGCACCTCTTTTCTGATCCTCTTCCCAGCCAGTCAGCTTACTCAGCTAGGATTGTGTGAGCATGGAGATAAGTTAAAGATTCAAATCTCAGTGAATGTCTGGTTTTAGTGGGTTTGTTTGTTTGTTTGTTTGTTTTTGGATTTGGGGTTGGGGTTCCCCCCTTTTCCTCTCTCCAATTGCACCAGCTGTCTTGGTTCGGACAAAGAGGGAAATAGTCACCCCAACAGAGGATGTGATGGTGAAGGCAGTGCTAATCATAGCAGGTAAAGGTGCTGAACTGACGTAGAAGCTGGAGGACAGGTGGCATTGGTACAAGCAGTGCTTCAGGAAAAGGATTGATCTGAAGGCTGAGATGTAAAATTAATCGCTAGGGAAAGGAGAAAGGGCCAAACCCTTTTTTCTGACAAGCATTGAGAAAATGACCTATATTGTCAGTTGCACACATGCATACAGATGTATTCAGGGGAGCCCCCAAAACACATTCACTTTTCCAAAAGAAAATTATTTTTCTTTTTTCTTTTTTTTAAAGACTGCAGAGAACTAACAGTATTAATGAGGGGAGAGAAGAAACAACATTAAATTCTAGGTGTTTCAGGGGAGCAATGAAAGGAAGAATGGAGTATCTGAGATTGTTTTGACTAGATATTGCAGCATATGTTGGTTTTCTGTTACAGGGAAGCAAGTGTAGCTATGGCTTCTAGATAAGAGAGACCTCAGCCTCCTACCAGAGCCCCTCTTCTGCCATCTTTTCCTGTTTGCACAGAAGGAAATGCCTGAAAAATACTAGGGTGTTGTTTGGTGTTTTGGCATTTTTTCGGGGGGGGGAGGGGGGGGAAATAGATGGAGTTAAATCTGGCAATGCTGAAAGGAAAGACTGTGGGGAGAACTGTTGGAAAGGAAAAAGTGACCGGGAAAGTCACTTAGGAAAGGGAAGGGAGATTTTCATGTGAAGAAAAGAATAGAGAAGAAAAATGAGAAAAAAAGAGCAGTGTTTGAAGAAAGATGGAAAATGACTGGCATAGGTGCCTCTTGCTTTACTTTAGGAGAAGCTGGGAGAAAGGAATGTGATTAGGGAGTTCACTGAAGTTGCAGTGGAGCAAGAAAAGTCTAATGAGGAATGCCTTGTCCTAAACCTCATGGGTCAAGATTACTATGGGAGAAGAACATGGGACTCATGGGAGCTCACAGACAAGTGCCTCACCTGTGTGGCTGGATCTCTCTGAGCAACAGTACCTTTTTGCAGAAAATACTGCAGGTCCTTTGAAATAAGGCTTCATACAGGTGAATCATGGTATTTCTAAAACAGCAGAAATTTCTCAAATAACTGGATATTTGAACATATAGGTCAATGTTTTTTTGCTATTATGCTATGTCCTCTAATAAACAAGAATGTTGCATAATTTTTTTTTTGTGCAGGGAAGGCAGTTTGTGCTTTAAGTAGCATTAAACTGTGTAATCTTAAAATGGTGTGTGACCTGCAGGAGCTTAAACTGTTCCTGGAAACTGTAGTACAAACTGGAGAATAAAAGCAGATTTATTTCTTTTTTTTTGTTCTTCCTCTGTGGCTAGATAGGGGAGGATATTCAGGAAAGTCCAACAGTATTTTTTATTATAAACTGGATGTGGCATGTTCTTCATTCTTGTTTGGTTTTGTGAGTTTTTGCCACTGTCTCATTGCAGGTTTTTCTACAGCTGTGTGAAGAATTGATTTATTGTTATTGTAGTCTCTAGTGCTGACACCAAATCAAAATTAACATGGAGAAAAAGTTTTGGGTCAATCCAAACCCATTTCTATTTCTCTAATATGCAAGGGGATCAGAGAAGAAGAGTTTGAAACAAACTTTTCCATTTTTTCAGGCAATGTTACTGAAAGTGGTAGGCCCTTAGAAGGACACTTGTATGCTTTTCCTGAGATCAGTTATTGACTCTGGTGGTTTGAAGATACTCTGGTCCCACTACCCTCCCTGGCTGATTCAGTATGGAATTTAAACAGAGGACTCCTATTTGCCAGGAAAATTCCTATGCACCTGGGATATATTTAAGAGATCATTCAAAGGGCAGTTGCTTCCACAACAGAGAAGATGCTGTATTCCCTGCATGCATGACCCCCAGTGCACCTGTGGCTTAGTGGCTAGAGTTCCTTGAGGGGTTCAAGACTTGGGTTACATCCAATTCCTGAAGAGTACAAATGAGGAAATTTTACTCAAGTCTCCAGCATTCTAGATAAGTGTCATGGTTACATAGCATGCAGGGGTTGATGTCTTATTTTGCTGATTTTGTAGAACAATTCAGAGCAAAATTAGAACTGAGTCTTTGGGATAAATGAGCACACTCTTGGATTCATGGACCTGATCCTACCGCTGCTATTCATGTGGACAGCCTTATTCATGAGAGTAGTCCCACATGAGGACAAATCCTTCACATGGAATGAATTTTAGAGCTTTTGTGTGTTCCTGTAGGGTATGGATTCTTAATCTGGTCTTGAGAGCAGGGAGTAGTGACCATTCTGTCTTATATGTAGAACAGGGCACAAGCTAACCTCTGGCTGCAGATGTTGGGGCTGGGAGAGCACAGTAACATTCTGGATAAGGCTAAGAATTAGGAAGTTATACAAATAAATTAGGTTCCAATTCTGATCTCACGCTCTGTAGTAAATTAGAGTTATTTCATCAGAGCTGACCAATTCAGAAACTGATGCTTCAGTCTTTTTTACTGCAAACAGAAGTAATTTACCCCTTCTCCTCAGCAGCATTCCATCAGTAATTTCCAACCTCTATTTACAAGAAGCTAGGGCAATTAAATTTCATATTTAAATACACCATGTCTCTATTTAGCTAGTATTTGCACATGTATAATTTGTAGGAGTCTTAAGTTACAGTTAGCAGTAGCCAGATGAGTACAGAGTCACAAGGAACATCTTGCTTTTGGGTATTCCATAAGTGATCAAGGTATCAATGTTCATGCTTAGCTCAGGTGACAGTATTGGGCATGTGCAACATACTAGTACTGACTAATTTAAAACTGCACAGTTTTCCTTCTTCGTGTGATAGCATTCCATGATGATGGCTTCTGCAGCTAGTTAGAAGCATACAAAGATAGTAGTAAAACATAAGCAGCAGGTCTCCAAAGCATCCTACAGTTAGGTGTAAACATTCATAATTAGGTATATTTGGAATTACCAAACCTTTATTAAACAGGCATTGGTCACCACTTGCTTTGGATCTACTATGTCCACCAAAGGCTCCTTCATGGCAACATCCCTAATACAGGTCATGTCAAAGCCGTACACATTCTCCCACCCTGTCAATGCAAATGGATGTGTCAAAGATTAGCAGTAATAATAAAAATATTTTTTGTTTCTCAAAGCACCTTTCATTTGAAAGAATTTCTACCATCCCCTAACTTTCAGCTCTCTTCTTTAGCTCTTTGCTCTCTACCTCAGTTGTCTATGTCATCATTGCTATTTTACAGATAATGCAGTTGTGGCAAAATAACCTCTCAATGTACATCTTTGAACAAGTGGCCCTTGTTTTTTGGTGTCCACAAAACTGTGTTTTATGAGATTTGTCAATGGTTTTCATGGCTTTAGACATTTGAGAGTGTTGCCCAAAATCATATAATATGTCAGGTTGAGACTTGGGAATAGCTGCTAAGATTATTCTATCTTTTCCTGTCCATTCTGGTTAATATTTCCTTTTTATATAGATTGCTATTCAATCAGCAGTATGCATACTCTTTTAATTATTGAAGTAGTCTTAGTTTTAGCAAGTGAATTACTGACCAGAGTAGAATTACAGGTGTCTTTCAATATTTGGGGCATCCAAGTCTTAATCTGCATGTACATCATGGCAAAAAAGCAAAATGTCCACTTTCTAAAAGATTCAAAAGCCAAGCTCATCTTCTATGCTTGAACTGTTCTTCTGATTGTTCCAATAAATGCTTCTTATCTTGCTGAGGGTTTTTTTTCTTTTTTTTTTTTTTTTTTTTCTTGAACAAAATTAAAACAACCTCCAAATAAAGTGAAATCTTAGTCTTATGAATCATACAAGTGAAGGTCCATTCAGTGCTCCATCTGAAAGTCTAAACTGAATACGTGAACATTTTAAAATATTGTTTGAACACAAACAAGGTAAACTGATAAACAGCAATAGTGAGCATGTTTGAAATGTCTTGTTTTTTCAGAGCATAGCATTTGAGCTACTGGTATTCCCAGAGGACTGACTGAAAATGTAGTATGAGCAAAAAATCTGCATATTTCTAAATTGAAACAAATCTGGACATGAACAGTTATTTGATGTGTTATCTCTTTATTGGGCTATGAGTTTCTCAATATTTCAGGGGAGCTGGTGACCAAAACTTTTGTTTCAGGCATCATGAGCATGTGGGAACTTCAGATTATATTTATAGAAGCCGTATGTTTTTACGTGGTTACTCAGAAAAGATTAACTAAGAAACCCCGAAGGAACAATTTATTAACAAAGTTGTTGGGGCCTCCATCACTTGATGTACTTCAGCCTACATGGGATGCCCTTGAAATATACGCCACAGCCTATTAGACAGAGACCTGTCACAGGAGTTAAAAGATAAAATTATATGTTTTACATTTTGCAGGAAATCAGAGTAATTGACTATAGTACTACTCTGTGGCATTAATAAAGTTTGAGAAATCAGAAGTCAGATTTTTTTAGAAACCTCATATTGCATTATTTCTTAATCAATATAATGGTTCTTGAGTGCCCTTTGAAATGCTCAGCCCTGCATCTCATATGAAGGCAAGACTCTATCCACCTTAAGAGAGAAAAAAGAAAGATGAAAAATTGAAATATAAGGAGACACCATCAAGGATTCATAAACTGAAAAGAGAGACAAGATGGTGGTGCAGATAGGTAATGGAAATAACTGAACAAGACACAAAGGTACAAAAAGTGAGGGGGGGAAGGGAAAATCAGAGGTGAAATCAGAAAAGAAAGTGTCTTAAAGGGAAACAACATTTTAGAAGAGAAAAAGAACCAGAAACATTTTTTTTTTAAATGATGAAAAAATAAACGAGTTGAAAAGAGGAGTATTGTCTGTGAGAAAAGAAAAAGGCTCAAGGCCTAGAAAGGAAGGGGTTCAAAAGCAAGGTGAAAGAAGGCATAAGGGAATTTTTAGGCCAAAATGGCTTTGATTCCTTTACAGAATGGATGCCTTGTATGTCCTTTTGAATCTGTAAATTTTGTAAGGAATTTAGCTGTCAAGGTCTTCACATAACCGAGGAGAAAAATATAGGCTGTGCTTGAGGAGTAAATATAATTCTCCCTGGCACCTACACAGAGTTCTTGTCACTGCCCCACTGCACTGGGCTTGCTTTTGACCCAAAATGGCAGTTTTAACCCATTGGCAGTTCTGTGTATTGGCACTGAATTTGATTACAAAACCAGCAAACTTTCTTTTCTGAGAGGAGCTGAGAGGCAAGGAATGAGGAGTTAGGCATTTTCATTTAAAGGTTGACTGAACCCACTAATTTTACCCAAGCTTTTGCATGTATCCTTAGTTAATAAAACTGCTTAGGAATTTTGTGATTTTTTTTCCCCCTAATGGAAAATGCCTTTAAGTGAAATTGACCAGCTCTGAAAAATAAATAAAAGTCAAAAAAATAAAAGAATTTAGAAAGAAAAAAAAAGTGAAATAATGTAGAACTTACTCATTTCATCAAAACTATTATGACCAAATAAATCTAAACTTGGGTGACTTGGGGGACAACAAGTTGAATGTGAACCAAGAGTATGACCTTGTGGTGATGAAAGTGAACCATATGAAGAGTGTCGAAGAAAACTGGGTTTGCTTAGCCTGGGACAGCAAAGGCTAATGGTGGGATCTAATTGCTATCTGCTGCTACAGAAACAAAGAAAAAGTCAGATTCCCTTCAGGTGACAAGGGACAATGAAGGCAAGTTTCAGCAAGGAAAATTCTGACTGGATATTCAGAAACATGTTTACTCCTGAGGGTGCTTCAGCATTTGATCAAGTGCCCAGAGAAGCTATGGAATCCCCATCTCTTGACTCTGCAGGGCAGGGCCCTGAGTGAGCTGCTTTAACTGTGAAATCTGCCCTGCTTTGAGCAGGAGGCTGGACTAGGTGACCTGTAGAGGTCACCAGTTATTCAATGAAACTTCAAGGAAGAAAACCTCCACATTTTAAATGTAAAGGAAAAGTAAATTTTGTGCTTCTATGATGTAAAAAAAAAAAAAGTTTAGAACTTATTTTCACATCAAAGTAAAATGGAAATTTCTGATCTTTATTTTTTGTTTTAAAATTCTCACATAAAGTGTTTTAAAAAGTTAAAAAAGCATTACATGTTTTTTTTCTTCTTGACAAGCTTATTAGTGAGATATCATTTTTTCTAGGCTTATTTCTTAACATTTACAATTCATCTGCATCTTATTAATTTTTCTGTTCTTGTCCAGCACCTGGATGGCAAGAGAATATTACCAATTTTAATGGCTGTTACGCAGGATGGTGTATTTATCAAAACAACAACAAAACTAAATCTCCTAAAATCCACATTTTAAAATAGAGGTAGAGGTATCAATATAACTCTAAGCAAAGTCTACATCAATTTATTCATGCATCTTTCCTTTGTGCACTTCAAGTTACTGCAAGTTTCCTGAATTTATCACCAGACCAGTTTTCTCAGTTTTCATGTTTATATTGGAATTCTGGCCTGGTTAGCATGATTTCTTGGCTTTTGCAAAACTTTGGCAGTGAAGACATTACAGTAGGCCTCTATAAATCAAATATTTTAGAGAAATAACCATAGAAAAGGGTTACTGTTAGGTGTTTACTCACAGTGAATTTTGAAGTCCTTGTACTGTCTGTCTTCAATTGCTACCACGTACAAAGCAGCTCGGTCTGGAAACATTAGCCCTCCAGGTTTCTGTTGATGAATTGTGGGGAAATGGATCTCGTAATCTATTCACCTGACAAAGACATCACATTTTGAACTGCACATACAAAAACCAGACAAGCACCCCTTGCATGCCTTTATTGTTTTCCTTCAGAGTGTCACATCAGACTTAATCTCAGCAACTCTTGCAGCCTGTGGCAATGTCATTAGATAGTGTCTATACGAATTTCACCAGCAGTTAATGAAAAGTAAAGCTCTTTCACTGAGATTTGCTTTGTTAATCTTTTCGTTAAAGCCTAAGAAAAGGCACTTGGAGATGTAACTGTGTCTTGTTATGGTGACAGGAGGAGAGGGAAGGCTTGTAGTCAGAAAATAAATGACGATTGCTCCAGCAAGGAGTATGACATGCAGAGCACCTCCCAGCCACTTGTCTCGTGCGAAGATGACTGTGTTTAACATCGACTCATAGAACAGACAGTAACCCATCCACTCGCTGATGATGATGTCTACTTTATCCACAGGTAATTCAACTTCTTCCACTTTACCTTTAAATATTGTGATTACTGAAAAAAGAATCCAAAGAAACATGTTTCACATAATAAAACACCTGACTAAGTTCCTTACTGGTGAATGTCAGGCTGACCTTTTCAATATGATTCTCTTCTTGAATGCCTGTAGATAAGGGGTGAGTCCATGTGACTCAATGGATTTCACACTATTTTAAAACTACTTGCAGTAAGTATAATAAACAGAAGTTTTAGTATCAGTATAAGGGGGGGGAACCCAAACCAAATAAAACCTATATGTAAAAAACAACAGAAAAACGGGCCTTACCTGGTTACCTGCGTGATCTCATTTTACCTGCCCTTTGGAATTTGGAAGATTTCTAGATCATTGACCAAATAATGCAAAGGATCCACCTGGAATCCTTTAAAAATCCTTGTAGGGTTACTCATACATGATCTCATCACTCAGATATTAGAGATTTATTGGAACTAGGATCTAATTCTCATCTACTTTTCAAACATATTATGCTGGCTTCACAATGAGGAAACTAAGGCTTATTTCTTCCATGAATTCTGGGGAACGGACTCAACTGAGAAAGTCAGATCTAGCCTGACAGTACACAACCAAGAAAATTTGTACAAACATGGTTCTCTCATGCAAAATAATTTTTCATTCCTTTCTGCTTCATGATTGAATCTTTTGTAACATACTGGCATTCTGACTCTGAATATTCTATCTGGTTTAGACTTGTATAACTTTCCACAGCTATCTAAAGTGACTGCTGGAAAACCTTGCTGTCAGGTATTTTGTCACCAAATTAGTTTCAAGGAAATTAAAAAGGTTGCTAGAAGTTTGATGGAGTAGAATACCAAATCCTCAGAGACACTATTACAACACAGCGCATTAAATTACTGGCAATACTGTATACTACTTACAGGAGACTGGGTATGCACTGCAAAAGCAAATCAACAATCAATTAATAGAACCGGTTGATACTAGAACAGATATTTTGCTTAAAGAAAAATTAAATACTGGTCCATGTTTAGTTCACTTGTAACAAATAATTTTGTTTTAGGATCACCACACAATTCACCAATCATTCTTGCATTTTTTTTAATATGTTTCCTATTTACAAATGTATTCCAAATTCTGTAGACAAATAATTTTCAGCTTGTGTTTGTCTGCTAATTATATTGTTTGTTGCAGTGGGTAAAGTCTCATGGTTCTGGATTCTTCCTTACAAGGTAACTGATGCACTTGAAATTCAGGAATAAACTGAGCAGGGAATATTTTACTTTCCATTACTAATTGATACGATTACTGTATTACTCTTGATAAATGGCAATTTGTAATGATGGCAATTTTTATTGATGAAAATGGTCAATATTCTGTTTGAGGAAGATGAAGGTACTTTCGTTTAACTAGAAGTAGGTTAAGAGTGGAATTGTGGCTTGAGTGATTTTTAGAACTCAGCCCAGGGAAAATGAGGTTTTGCCTTTCCAAAATACATGAAGTGCTATTATTACTCTAACCAGATGTGGCCACTTGCATAGCAAACTTTTAATCCAGACTGGCCCCCTAAGAAGTTGGGAACACTCTGGGAACACAAAGTGTCAGCTGGTAAGAGCAACCTGATTGGAAAAGAGCAGAGTTCTCTTCTTCCCATTCTTTAAACTCCTTCCTTTCACAGTTAGTAGCTCAATAGTTATCTGTTGTTATACTGAAGACTCTTCATGTCTATGAGCTCCAGCCACGAGTTCTCTTTAGTTCTCTTTTCTCCCAAGAACTTCCACTGCCACAATTCTTTTGGAGTGAATTTTAGCACTGTTGACCGCTGCCAGAGTGACACACCTGCAGACTTTGAAGCCCTCTGTTTATACCTAGAACAGTCACAGTGTAAGCAGCAGCAGCAGCGCAAGTTCCTCCCACCCCCCTTCACTTTGATGAAACATCTTCATAAGGCACCACGAGGGAACAGATTGTCCTGTCCCCACCTGTATAGTATCTGTTCTGGAAACAGGGGGTTTTCTCTTCGTTCAGCCCCTTTTGCTGACTGCATTTTTCTAAACAATTAGGGGGAAAAAAAGAAAAATTTCCTTGAGCAACAAGATCCTTTGGCTCAGTACCTGGACGCATTAAAGTAAAAGTGAATGTGGGTCAGTGTAAAATGTGTAAGTGTAAATGTTAGTTCAGTTGTGTAATTCGTTTATATTGGAGACCAAACTGCAGTCAGACAGACTGCTGAAC
>NW_009214861.1:74342-80283 GCF_000690835.1 Fulmarus glacialis
CTGCCAAAGGGGAGGAGTCTCTGCTTCTTCTTCTCCACGGTTTTTCCAAGGACTTGCTCCCTGGAGAAACAGGAGGAAGAAGCAGAGATAAATACCTTCTGCAACCTCTGGAGCACACTGGATCCTTCTTATTTATTCTGATAATGGTTCCTTCACACACAATTCCTGTTGCTGGAAATCCAAACACGAATTGATTTATGGTATGCTGTTTGTGTAGCTATTTGATGAAAGGCCATTCTGGGGATATACAGGCTCTGGACCAAAGGTGCAGGATAACCAAGCTGAGGTCAACACCTCATTGTTTTAGTGCCTTATCCCTACTGTGGAGGAGAGTATTTTCTGGTCCTTTGCTTCCTTCTTTTTCTGAACCAAAAGTTGCATACACTGGCTGGCCTCTTATATCCCACGTCACTGCTGTTTCCTTCACACCACACCACTTGAACACACATGCTGTACAATAAGTTCTCCTCCCAAACAGCTCCGTGTTAGTCAGAAGCTGCCTGTGACAGCAACAAAAATTAGAGCAGATCTAAACCAGAACAGAAATCTATTCCTGCGCATGTGCTAGCATAGTGCCAGCGCAGACACAGCTAAAAAGCGGGGGCAAATTATACAGTCTAGCCACCTATGACCTCCGCTGCTCTGCAGCAAAGGCAAGCTCAAAGAGCACTTTTAAACAATAACTGTCTCATAGCCTCAGTTAAAAAAAGCCTGATTTTTCAGGTTGTTACAAAGATATCTTATGTGCAGTGATTTGGAGGAGGGCTGAAGACATGAAATAGAGCTTGTTGGAGGTTATTTTTTGTTTAGAGTTTTCAGTAGGTTGGGGGTATTTTTAGTATTTTTTTTAATTGATGTGTTTCCACATCCCTGGAAATTTCAACAGTTTTCCTTTCTAGGAAAAAAAAAGTTTTCTGTGATACTGTTATTCTGAGAATTGAACATTTTCATTTGTGTGAGTGTGTGTGTTTTAATGTTTTTTTTTTTTTTTTTTTTTTTTAAAGTTGGAAGTCAGAAGAAACTCTTAGTGAAAAATTTGTATTGATATGGAATACTTTTTGCTTTGAACCTTACTTCAATTTGAATGTAAGAGTGTGTGTGTGTGTGTGTCGATTCTATTTAAGAGATAAGGTGGAATTCAAATGGCAGAATTAATTTGAAAAGTTCAGCTCTAATATGGGGCCTTCTGTCTGCTTTGCTAAATCAAACTGCCCACTGATGAGTCCTATTTGCTTCTGTTGTTTGTGAGCCTAGAAGTAAAAGTAGAATTAACTTCTCCTGTGGGGAATTGTTGTAGTGACTAGAATGAGGTGTTCAGTTTTGTGTTTATGTAAGTATATTATGCAAAACCACCATTTACATAAACCACACAACATAAATTAATCAGAAAAAACAAAAGAGTTATCTTCTCTTTCTCCTGAAGAAATTATTTTTATATATGCCTTACTGTTGTCCAAGTGGTTGGCCTTGATAATTTTTTCTGAGTAGTCAGATATACTTGAGCATTCAATCTAGGAAAAAAAGAAAAAAAGAAAAACAAGAGGAAGAGTAATTATGTGTTAGAGATCTCAGCTATATGAATAAAACCAAAATCTACTGAAGGCAGCAAAGACTCTACAGAGCATGTAACCATTGCTAAAGAGTAAATCAAACCTGTGTGGGCAGGATCATGGTCAATGATATCTTAATATGGTGCTACTTTTCCTCACATATTTTAAAACAAAATACTTTCAAACTTTGTGAATAATGTTAAAAATCAAACTATGCCAATACTGGTCCATGTCAAGAAGCAATTGCTTTTTACACATAAGAAACAACTGAAATTATTGCATTTACAAAACCATCCAGATCTGCATGTCTTTTCCTATGATCAGTTCTGTGCTTTTAGTAGGAAAGGAATTACAAAGTACCTTCTAGTTTTAGATTTGCCCTTAAATTTGTTAAAATCTGAGTTCTAGCATAAAAAGCCATGTTTGCAATGACCTTTGATGTCTTTTAGAGAACTACTGCATTCCATGAATCTCTCTGGTTTTTGTGCCCTTTTAAAATCATGATGGTCAAAGTTGCTGGTAGTCACCTAATCAGTTCCTAATTTACCTTTTCCAAATTTAACATTAAACTGCCAATAATACTTCGTATAATCCTTGTCTCTCTAACTCCCCTATGGGAATGTTAAATAGAATTATATTATCTCTAGTGAGGTGTTTTATATGTCCAGTGAATTCCATTTAACCTCTAAAAGCCAAACTGTACTTGACCTCTGTGATGGCACTCACAGAAGGCAGGACAGCGGATGGAAGGACACACAAATCCCTTATTCTTTTTATATAGCCCATGAAACACCTAGACATAATAGCAGTCATAATATCAATCCCTGTCCCCATGGGAACATGAGCATTAATTCTACTTATCTTGCCTGTGGATGTAAACCACTCCTTAAGATGTTTGACTCAATGGCCTGAACATAAACCAAAACTGGCATGTAGAAAGGAACACCAGAGTGCCATTCGAGAGAGTCCAAGGAAGAAATCCCTTGGGGAGAACTCCGTCCTTTTTCTCCGTCCAGCTGCTTCTTCCCTTACTGTAAACTGTATCAACGATATGCCTTGTCTATACTTACAGCCATTATAACATACTCAGTTTTCCTGTCTGTATTCACATCTGTCTGGCATTTTCAATTCCATTTTCCATTCTTTCTGCTTGTTTCAGATTATTTTAAAATAAAGCATGGGTATGTACATGTTTGGAGGTGGCTTTTCAACCTTTCTAAAGAAAAAGATGCCAAGAAATAAGAAGTTCTATTTCATGAATGACTACAAGTTTCCAAAAATCGGCCTCACTCTTAAAGAAGCAAAATAATAAAAAACCAACACTCAAATGTTCCAGGAAGAAAGATATATTTCAGAAAATAAACTTGCTTTAGGGTGGCTAAAGCTGTTCGTCTCTATTTTGACTTGGACTCTGTACTGTGGTACAATTTTATTTTAAAAAACAACTCCTTTCAGAAAAAGAAAATACTGAATTCTGTAGGTGAAGAAATAGGAAAAAAATTCAGTGCTGTCAGGTTTTTCCCCAGTTCTCTTTCAAGTCAGTGATCTGCTCAAATCTGTCCAATTTTACAACGCATTTGGATTTTACGAAAACTGTGTATTCCAATAAAATATGTCTGTACCTCAGTTTACAATCATAGAATTATAGAATGGTTTGGGTTGGAAGGGACCTTCAAAGATCACCTAGTCCAATCCCCCTGCCATGGTCAGTGACAGGTTTCACTAGATCAGGTTGCTCAAAGCTCTTTCCAACCTGACCTTGAACACTTCCAACGATGGGGCATCCACAGCTTCTCTGGGCAACCTCTTCCAGTGTCTCATCACCCTCATCATAAAAAATTTCTTCCTTATATCCAATCTAAATCTACCCTCTTTCAGTTTGAAACCATTGCCCTTTGTCCTATCACTATAAGCCCTAGTAAAAAGTCTTTCTCCACCTTTCTTATAAGCCCCCTTTATATACTGAAAGGCCACAATAAGGTCTCCTCAGAGCC
Organism: Fulmarus glacialis; assembly: GCF_000690835.1. Taxonomy (NCBI): domain Eukaryota; kingdom Metazoa; phylum Chordata; class Aves; order Procellariiformes; family Procellariidae; genus Fulmarus; species Fulmarus glacialis. Next base: position 77,887 of record NW_009214861.1, read on the forward strand.
TTCTCTTCTCCAGGCTGAACAACCCCAACTCTCAGCCTTTCTTCATAGGAGAGGTGTTCCAGCCCTCTGATCATTTTTGTGGCCCTCCTCTGGACCTGATATAACAAGTCCATGTCTGTCTTGTACTGGGGACCCCAGAGCTGGACGCAGTACTCCAGGTGGGGTCTCATGAGAGTGGAGTAGAGGGGGAGTATCACATTTCTCAACCTGCTGGCCACGCTTCTTTTTATGCAGCTTGGGATACGATTGGCTTTCTGACTTGTAAGCACACATTGCTGGCTCATATCCAATTTTCCATCCACCAGTATCCCCAAGTCCTTCTCTGCAGGGCTGCTCTCAATCAATTCATCACCCAGTCTGTACGGACAATGGGGATTGCCCTGATTCAAGTGCAGGACCTTGCACTTGGCCTTGTTGAACTTCATGAGGTTCACACTGGTCCACTTCTCAAGCCTGTCAAGGTCCCCCTGGATGGCATAATTTCCCTCAAATTTATCAAGTGCACCACTCAGCTTTATGTCATCTGCAAACTTGCTGAAGGTGAACTCAATCCCACTATGTCATTAATGGAGATATTAAATACCAATGGTCCCAGTATGGACCCTTGAGGGACCCTTGAATTTCTTCAGCTGTATCTAGTTTTGTGTGTGTATATTCATCTCTACTTCCATTTTACTTCTCAGTCTTCCATCTAATGCTGTGAATGTCTCCTCTTTTACTGGGGTCACCACATTCCCAGCTTTCCTTTTCCCCTGGGCTGTGTTCTCATCACCATCTTTTTATCCAAATCAGCTAACATCTGATTGTTAGCCTTCATGTGCCTTCATTTTATATGTCTGTTTAACTCCTTCTTAGCTACAGTCTTGTTTGTCTGAAAACACCATAGAATTCAGATAGTTCTACTTCAGTCATTGTCCTGAATTTTGTATGACTAAATGCAGCAGATGAACCACGGTTTCAAGGGACAATTGAATGTATTTTTCTGTCCCTCACTCACCCCTCCCAAGCACCAAGAGCCACATGCCAATCCTATCTCCACATGTCTTACAACAGCTCCCCAGTTAGATGAACATTATTGTGTGATCTGCTGTTATCCTCCCACGATGGGTAGGGGTCAGAGCACAGGAAGAAAGAAGAAAAACTGAGGGGGCTGGTTCTGTTCAGCTTGCAGAAGAGATCCCCCCAATCCAATAGCTATCTTCAACTATCTAAAAAGGGCTTGCAGAGAAAACGAAGTTAAACTCTTCTCTGAAGTGCACAATGACAGGATAAAAGGCAGCAATCATGAGCTGCAGAAAAAAATAGTGCTGGAATAGGTGATGAGAGAGGATTTAGAGTTTCCATCCTTGGAGATTTTCCAAATCGGACTGGACAAGGCCTTGAGCAACCTGATATAGCTTTAAACTTAGGTCAGCTTTGAGTAGGAGGTTGGATTAGATACTTCCAGAGGTCTTCTAAACTAAATCTTTCTATGAGTCGGTGATTCTATGATTTACACCTCTTGAAGACCCAGAGATGATTCTAGCAGTTGGCTGAGGCAGTGGCAAGGAATAAGTTCCAACAGTGAGTAAGAGGGGGTACGAAGAACCAGACAGGGTAGTGGATGAATTTGAACCTGAAGATCGGAGAGAGTGAGAAAGAGGAGAGTGATTTCAGTGGCACTGTAGTCAGAAAACCAACACTGCATTTGTCAACAGTTCCCATATCATGCTATTTGAAAAATCACATCTAACTGTGGAGAAGAAACTGGAACATCTCAGCTCTATGTAATTATTCATGGCAAATGTTTGCTTTTTAAAAGGAACGCTCACAGTTTCCATTGGCACTCTTTGCCAATAGGACCATAAAGTCTGAATTTGACTGTAAGATTACCACTGCCAGATCTCTGAAAAATCTGCTTTTCCAACACAAATACAACTCTGCAACTTGCTGTGTGACAGGGTTCATGATGAGGTGGTCATGTGACAAGAAGTTTGAAACTCTTAGGCTGTAGCAGAGAAGTTTCACACTTCAATGAGTTCCTTTGAGAGCTAAGTTCCCTGGATAGCACATACACCCCCCAGCTTCAGTGCTGAACAGTCCATGGGTGAGCTGACACTGGTGTGCGACTGAGCTTTATAAATGCCTGAGGTATAGCCTGAACTGTAAAGAAGTCCAAAGCAAAAAAAGACCCAACAACAACAAACCTGTTGAAAAGTATTTACTTTTCTCTTACTGGGTGAATTTTCTGCCAGTGAGCTGGCTCACTGTAGAATCAGATAAGCACCAGTGCCAGCACAATGGAGGGAGGAAGACCATATGGCCAGGATCTGGGACATATGAAGGTGGAAGCACAGCATCATCATTTTGTATATGCTGATAGTTTTACAGCACTGCAACACCCTTGCATGAGACCTG
>NW_009214861.1:80302-102565 GCF_000690835.1 Fulmarus glacialis
GAGAAGGCTATTATTTTCACTGAGGCTGTGACATAATAAATTGTGTACTTGGTTTAAAAGAAATACATTCTAGCTGCCAATTCTGTATATTGTCTCATGCTTAAACTCCAAAACTTTTGCCAGTACCTGCTGATTTCAGCTATCTATACTTCCATGCTCTAGTCTGATACTCAGATGAGGCACTCAGAATTAACATTGGATTTTGAAAATATAAGCCTGAGAATTGAACAGGAGTCCTTGCATTTCATGTATCATTACCAGTAATAAAGACGCACAGTTTAGATATTCAGTGACATCAGTGTCTTCAAATGCACAGATGTAGCCAACTAAGTTTTAGTAAACAATTTTGTTAAAGAAGAACACAGAGAAATAGAATTTAATTCCCCTTTTCTATATGTTGTGTTTTGTCTGCAGGGCAAACAGAAATCCAAAGCAAAAAGAAATTGTATTTGTCATTTTAAAGTCAGTACAAATAATACACTTAGGAAGCAAATCTATGCTCTCTCTATTGACTTCTCTGCAGAGAACTGCACATTCATGCTCCTAAAGTTCAATGTATTTAACGTAAGCATTCCCTTCTGCCTCTGAAAAGCATTATTGTTGGCACAGAAAACATGCACATGCTTTCTTGCATGATTCACTGAGTTGTAATGTACAGGGAAAAGTGCATTAAAGAAATTTGTTTCCAAGACTACAAAGTTGCAGAACTTAAGAATTTAAACAAGCAAGATAGTTCCTTTGACCCCTCTGAGTAGGAGTGAGTCCCTTTAACATTTTTTTGCAGCCAAGAAGAAATGTGGATATGTACCAGATCACACAAGATTTCATACAAGAAAAGATATTATATCTCAATTTGGAAAAGGCACACTATTGCAGGTCATAGAAAGCAACAGAACTCCACTGAAGTCACTGTAAATCAAGCCACAGAAGAACTTGGAGAGAAGAATTTCAAACAAAGACAAGTGAGAAAAGGTAAATCACCAAGCCGAATTCTCAGGCAAAATGCACAAACAAACTCAAAATATGAGAGAAAGTCTTCTTACCCCATATACCTTCTTGGCTCCTGCCTTTGCAGCAAACATAGAGAGGATTCCCGTGCCACTTCCAACATCAAGGACAATCTTATCTTTAAAAACATGTTTATTGTGATACATTGAGTTTCTATAGGTTAATGTGCGCACTTCATCCTTTAACATTTCCTGTGATGAAAAAAAAGCGTTGCGTTATTATTTGAAGTGCTTATATGCATTCAACACTGCTGCTGGATGCATTCCCTTATTATAATTTAAGTATTATTAACACACAACCTGAAGAGTTTTTCAAGTACTTTAGGGTGCACACATAAAAGCAACTGTAAAATGCCAGCTACTTGGAATTGAACTATTAAGAAGAAGCATGATGTCCTTTGTACAATTTTATTTCTCAGAATGTTACTTCACTGTTACAATTGACATGCAGAATGTAATCTAACCACAGCACTGTTTTGGGCATAGACAGAAGAAATACAGAAGCCATACAGAAATCCAAGCTTTCCTTTTCTCCTAAATCATGCACAACTTAGAGCTTCAGCACGGGGACTTTCTGATGTTCCTCTTTGAACACAAAAAAACTTGTTCCATAAACCATTAGAAGACAGCAGTCGATAGCCTTGCCCAAAGTGATGCAGGAAGTCCATAGCAGATCTTAGAGATACTGTGCTGTATGGTACTCCTTTACTGCTCTTCTGTTCACTCATTTATATGACCAATTTCCAGAAGATATTAATGTATGACCTAGATAAGTTGTCACTATTAGGTGCTGATTTTGGTTCACTCACAGCAGCAATACATGCATTTCATTGACATCTTCCTCTCAAATGTGCATAATATATCTGTCAAACTATATCAATAAAGAGAACTGAGGTCAAGATCCAAGTGCCATTTTTAAGAGAAGTGTAGGCCATTCAATATACACTTTAATTTTCTCAAAATGCTTCTGTTAGGTCTAGAAGGCTGAACTTTTGCTTATACTGCTGCCATCATTTCATAGTTTAAGCAAGTAGGGAAATGAGTTTTTGAATTTCAGGATAAAAAGAATCAGTTCACTGCTCAGCAGTCTGAAGCACTAGTGCACTGGATTGTTACATGTATCAGTTGCTCACTTACCTGTCTTGGCAGGAGACTATATGTACTCAATAACTGTAGATGAATAAAAGACTATTTTTGTCATCATAAAGCATGGAGGTATCAGGCAAAGAAAGAGGCAAAGGAACAATCCAACAATGCTGGAAAGGTGATGGAGCACACCCTCATGGAAACTTTCAAAACACATTAAAGACAAGAAGGTGATTGGGAATGTTCAGCATGGATTTGGAGATCACTGACCACCTGATAGCTTTCTATGGTGAAATAGGCTCTGTGGATGAGGGAAGAGGAGTGGATGCTTGTTTATCTTGATATTAGCAAGACTTTCAACACTGTTTCCCATAACATCCTCATTGAAAAACTGACGAAATATGGTCTACATAAATGGACAGTGAAGTGGACTGAAAATTGACTGAACTGCTGCTCTCAAATTGTTGTGATCAGCAGCACAAAGTCCATCTGGAGCCCAGTCACTAGTGGTGTCCCCCCAGGAGTCAACACTGGCGCAAATACTGTTGGATGCCTTCAGTAATAACCTGGATGAGTGCAATCTCAGCAAGTTTGCAGTTGATAGAAAACTGGGAGGAGTGGTTGATTCATCAGATGGTTGTGCTGCAAATCAGAGAGACCTCAACAGGCTGAAGAAAGAACTGACAGGAATCTCAAGAAAGTCAACAAAGGGAAATGCAAAGTCCTGCACATGGGGAGGAATAACTTCATGCTCTAGTATAGGCTGAGGACTGGCTGTCTGGAAAGCAGTGTTTGCCAAAAATGAGCTTGGGAACCTGGTGGACAGCAGTTTGAACATGAGCCAACGATGTGCCCTTGCAGCATTTTGGGCTGCACTAAAAAAAGCATCACCAGCAGGTCAAGGGAGGTGGTGAGACCACATCTGGGGTCCTGTGTCCAGTTCTGGGTTCCCCGGGACAAGAGATGTTGGAGCAGATCCAGTGAAGGCCCATGAAGATGATTAAGGGATTGGAGCATCTGACATGTGAGGAGAGATTGAGAGAGCTAGAATTGTTCAGCCTGGAGAAGAGAAGGCTCAGGGGGATCCTATCAATGTGTATAAATATCTGTTGAGTAGGTGTCCTGGTTTCAGCTGGGATCGAGTTTATTTTCTTCCCAGTAGTTGGTGTAGTGCTATGTTTTGGATTTAATATGAGAATAATGTTGATAACACACTGATGTTTTAGTTGTTGTTAAGTAGTGTTTTCTTAGTCAAGGACTTTTCAGCTTCCCATGCTCTGCCAGGTGCACAGGAAGCTGGGAGGGAGCACAGTCAGGACAGCTAACCCAACTGACCAATGGGGTATTCCATACCATATGACGTCATGCTCAGCATATAAAGCTGGGGGAAGAAGAAGGAAGGGGGAACGTTCGGAGTGATGGTGTTTGTCTTCCCAAGTAACCGTTACGCATGATGAAGCCCTGCTTTCCTGGGGATGGCTGAACACCTGCCTGCCAATGGGAAGTAGTGAATTAATTCCTTGTTTTGCTTTGCTTGCGCGTGCGGCTTTTGCTTTACCTATTAAACTGTCTTTATCTCAACCCAGGAGTTTTCTCACTTTTACCCTTCCGATTCTCTCCCCCATCTCCCCCACAACCGTGGGGAGTGAGTGAGCGGCTGTGTGGTGTTTGGCTGCCTGCTGGGTTAAACCACAACAGTGGGGGAGAAAAGAAGGCAGAGACAGACTCTTCTCAGTGGTAACCAACTAAAGAACAAAAGGCACAAACGACATGAACAGGTTTTTCAGAGCCTTGTCCAATCAGGTTTTAAATATGTCCAAGGATGGAGGCTCCATAGCCAGCATTTTACCAACCTCCCAGTAAAACATATTTTTTTCCAGTTAAGTTTGTGCCCATGACATCAACCAGCTCCTTCAGCCCTGGAGGAGACAGCCCATCAGGTCCCATAGACTTATGTATGTCCTATTTGTTTAAGTGATCCTTCTCTGTTGAGGATAAGTCTTCCTCACTCTAGACTTTGCCACTCATTTTAGGGACCTGGGATTCCTGAAGGCAAGTCTTACTAGTAAAACCAGAACTGAAGAAGTAATTTTCCATGTCCTTTGTCACCAGATATGCTGCCTCATTCAGCAAGAGTCCCACCTTTCCCCCAGTTTTCATTTTGCTGTTAATACACCTAGAGAAGCCCTGCTTTGTTACCCTTCCCATCCGTTGCCAGATTCATGTCCAGATGCAACTTAGCTTTCCTAACCCTGGCCCTGAAATTACTTCTGAGTCACCTGACCCTTCTTCTACCTCTTGTATGCTTCTTTTTTGCTTTGAATTTTGTTAGGAACTTCTTGTGCATTCATGCAGGCCTCCTGCCACCATTGTTTGACTTCCTGCATGTCGGGATGGACTGTTCTTGGAGGAGGTGAGCCTTGAATATCAACCAGTTTTCCTGGACACCTCTTCTCTGCAGGACCATCTCCCATGAGATTTTTCCAGGCAGATCCCTGAAAAGGATGAAGACTGTTCTCCTGAACACCTCTTCTCTGCAGGACCATCTCCCATGAGATTTTTCCAAGCAGATCCCTGAAAAGGATGAAGACTGTTCTCCTGAAACACAGGGTTGTTAACAAGACAAATAGCATGGATCCTGAGAGAGCATCCATGCTCTCAGGATCCTGAACTTCACCATCTCATGGTCACTGCAGACAAACCTGTCCTGACCATCACATGCCCAGCTGGTTCATTCTTTTTAGTAAATATCAGGACCAGCAGAGCACCACGCACACCCCTCCCTCCCCCACATAGATTCAGGTCACATGTGCCAGAAATTTACCATCACACACTCCAAAAATGTCCTGGATTGCTTATGTCCTGTTCTGTTGCCTTTCAGCAGATGTTGGGGTGATTAAAGTCTCCCATGGACCAGAAATCAGACTCACGTCTCATGCAGACCTGAGACTTCTTTCAGTTGTCTGAAGAAGACCTCATCTACTTCTTCTTCCTGGTTAGGTGGTCTGTAGCAGATACCCACAACAATGTTAGTCTGCCATTTAATCCTGACCCATAAGCTCTCAGCTGGAACATCATCTGTCCCATAGTGGACATGATTCCATGCATTCAGCTGCTCTGCCTCCCTTCTCACCTTTCCAGTCTGTCCCTCCTAAAGAGCTTGTTTACAGCTATTGTGGCATTCCAGTTGTGTGAGCAATCTCACAGCATCTCTTGATCCCTGTGAGACTGTAGCCATGCAACTGCACACTGACCTCTAATTCCTCCTGTTCATTTCCCAGGCTGCATGTATTAGGGTACAGGCACTTTAGAGAGGCTCTCTGTCATGTTGATTTTCCAGAAAAGATATAAGACCTTCTCCCATAATGCTGCCTCTTGGTACTTCCTTTTTTGTGTGCTTACACTTGGAGAGGGGCCTTTCTGCTCTGTTTTATTGACTGACTACGAGGTCTTGTCCACACCACCCTGCATCTTTTGCTTACCAACTTGGTCCATCATTTGCCCATGTGACTGTGGGTCATCATCTCTTTCCTCTATCATTCCTAGCTTAAAGGTCTCCTCACCAGGTTGGCCAACCTGTTGGCAAAGATGCTTTTGGTCTGGTTTGTCAGGTGGATTGCATCTCTTTCTAGCAGACCTCAATCATTTAAGAGGGTCCTGTAGACATAAAAGCTGAAAACTTATCATTGACACCAGATGCACAACCATTGTGGTCCTGCAGGAGCACTTCTGCTCAAGTCCTTATTTGCACAATTAGAATTGAGGCAAAAAAACACCTGGCACACCTTGCTGTTGATCATCATCCTAAGAGCCGTGTAGTCACGCTTGATATGCTCCAGGTCTCATTGGTGCTCATGTGGAAGAGTACCAGTAGTAATCCAAGGCTGGTCTAAGAGCTGGACAAATGTCAGGAGCCTCTCCACAGTGTCCCAGATCCAAACGCCTAAACAGCAGGTCAGGTCAGCAGATGGGGGCCTCTGTCCCCTGCAGAAGAGAGCCTTCCACTACTATCACTTGTCACTTCCCCGCAGTGCTTCTGCGTGGCTAAGGGCCAACTAGTTCTGATGCTTCATTGGGCAGAACTTCCTGCCCCTCATCTACAGTGAAGGGACTGAACCTATTCTGTAGCTAGAGATCTGCAGGTGGATCAGGAGCCTTCCTCCTGTTGCCGGAAGTCACAAGTTTCCAGCCTTCACCATCACAGAAGTCTCCACTTCCAAACCTGATAAGTACAGACTCTGACTGCCCCTCCTTTCAATACAGTTGGGGATTTAGGCTCTTGTACCTTCAAGATCTTGGAGAAGATCCAGTCAGTCTCTTCCTCATGTCCCTGATGCTGCTAACCTCCTCTAGCAGCTCCTTTACTTGTTGACACAGATCCTCTACCAGTGCACACCTCCTGTAGGCAAGGAGGCAACCTCCCACTTCCCAACCTCAGCAAGAGGCCCCAGGTACTCCCTGCACTCCCTGAGACCTACAGAGCTGCAACCTTCCATCAGGAGTTCAATCTGATTTCAGGTATCTGATGTGTCCTTCAGTATTTCTTTTAGGTCTCCTTCTCACTCAATTGTTCCTCTATCTTCTTCCATTCTTGGATTGAATTTCTGAATGCTACACTGGCAAGATGTAATTGGCAGATAGAAATTTTCTGTTTATGTATACACCCCACAAACAATTACTAGAGTAATGAAAATAGATACTGTTTGTTATGTGGTTTGTGAAAAGTGCCACTGACTTCACATTGTTGGCCTTTTTGCATCCTAGTCTTTAAGATCCCATCCTCTTGGGTCATGTAAACACAAGATATTAGTGTCTTCTTTAGAATTGGTCTAAAGTCAACTTTTTGACGATAAATGTGGTCCACTGTGTATTTTGAATTCTTCCCAGGAGTGTATTTACTGGAGGCTATTGGGCTATATGTTCCCATTAATGCAGCCTGTGCATTCAGGTAACGTGCCAGGAGTCAAGAAATTACTTGGCTTCTCATGTCAGTTGAGTAGCTGTTCTGCTGGCATCTGTGCTCAAATATGCAAGAGAACAAAAGACCTAACTTAGCAATAAGGTAGTTTCCATGGATTAGTTTGCAGCCTGCATAAATGCACTAAATTGATGCACTCATGAAGATCACCACTGTACAGATAGCTAATACAAGCTCTGTGGAGAATTCATATATATAAGGATCTAAGTGGGACAGAGGTTTTGAGTACAGGTCTCTAGAGAAGTGAGTGATATCTTTGGCACTTAACCAGATTATACAATCTTCTGAGGAAAGGCAGACGAATATAATCATGAGCAAGTGGGAGGGGGATAAATAACTAATAAATCAAAGAAAACGTTGTTGTTGTGGTTGTTGTTAATTAATTGCTGAAATAAAAACAAATTTTACCTCATGAATTCCAAAGTGAGCATAGGAATCAAAGTAATAATCTCTGGATGTCATCTCTTCTGGATTGATGAGCTTTGCCATCTTGCCTCGGCCCGGGCAGCTTGGTTGCAATGGGACATGTACGACAGACTGAACTGGCTTTGGAACAACAGTAGGCTGAGGAGGCTGGGATGGGATGGGGCAAACCTAGGAGAACATTGAATATTGTTAAGAGGCATCATTAAAAGAAAACATTTCTTTCTCTGTCTAGCACAGTGATATTATTGAAACTAGCTGGGAGATAGTAAGACCAAAGACACCTATGCGATATCATAAGTGGAATTTAGGCTGCCTGGCTCTTTAACTTATTTTCTCTGTCTTGGAAAATTTCCTTAATGGCTTTTTCCTTGATGTTCCTTTGCAGATACCTACATCAGTGCAAAATAATGGCAAATTATTGGTGTTGGCTGAAGTGGGTGACTCCAAACATTGACACAAGGCAGTTAAGACCTAGGTTTTCTCCTTTAGTGTCTTTCTGTCAAACTGCCACAGCTTTGTGAGAAGTAAGTTGTAGTAAATAAATAGTTCCCCTGTGTGCTGGTTTTGGCTGGGGTAGAGTTAGTTTTCTTCATAGTAGCTACTATGGGCCTGTGTTTTGGATTTGTGCTGGAAACAGCATTGGTAATACAGGGATGTTTTAGTTATTGCTGAGCAGTGCTTACACAGAGTCAAGGCCTTTTCTGCTTCTCACACCATTCCACCAGCGAGTAGGCTGGGGGTGCACAAGAAGTTGGGAGGGGACACAGCTGGGACAGCTGACCCCAACTGACCAAAGGGATATTCTATACCATATGACGTCATGCTCAGCCTATAAAGCTGGGGGAAGAAGAAGGAAATGCAGGACGTTCCGAGTGATGGAACTGATGTTTTAGTTGTTGTTAAGTAGTGGTTACTTAGTCAAGGACTTTTCAGCTTCCCATGCTCTGCCAGGTGCACAGGAAGCTGGGAGGGAGCACAGTCAGGACAGCTAACCCAACTGACCAATCGGGTATTCCATACCATATGACGTCATGCTCAGCCTATAAAGCTGGGGGAAGAAGAAGGAAGGGGGAACGTTCGGAGTGATGGTGTTTGTCTTCCCAAGTAACCGTTACGCGTGATGGAGCCCTGCTTTCCTGGGGATGGCTGAACACCTGCCTGCCAATGGGAAGTAGTGAATTAATTCCTTGTTTTGCTTTGCTTGCGCGCGTGGCTTTTGCTTTACCTATTAAACTGTCTTTATCTCAACCCAGGAGTTTTCTCACTTTTACCCTTCTGATTGTCTTCCCCATCCTGTCCCGGGGCGGCATGAAAGAGTGGCTGTGTGGTGCTTAGTTGCTGGCTGCAGTTAAACCATGACACCCTGCAAAGAAGAGCTCATAATCAAAGGATTTTGAACACAGTGTTGCTAACAAGAAGGACAGGATTCACAATCGATTCTTAATTGTCAGGTAATGTATCTGCTGTATTGATGAGGTAGGTCTGAGAATGCTCACAATATCTGAAAGTCCCTGACACTATCTGAAGTCTCCCAGTGTGTCCAGAAAGCACTGTAGGGAGCTGTGTGGGATATGTGATCCCTTAATTTAGTTTCCTGTTGTTGGGAGGTGCAGGAATTATGTGTTACCAACACCCGCTTCATTTTCCTTGCATATTGCATCTCCAACACCAAAATTTCAATAGAGCCAGAATACTCACACCCCCTTGGCTCAGATTTGACACCTGTAGCATCTAAGACAGAAGACAGAATGTTCCACAAACATGAGACACAGATCATGGTCTGGCCCATAAGTATATCTACATCCTTCATCCTTAACATGAAGCAAAATGCTGAAAACTGAGAAAGACTGAGCAAGACGCTACAGCTTCACATGTGCACTAAGTCACCTGCAAATTCATATATTAAGAAGGTCAATCCTACTTAAAATATGTCACCTACTCTTGTACTTTTTTTTAATTTTCAGATTTAGTAGATTCCCAGTGGAGACCAGATTTGCCTGAGCCTCTCCTAGATAGGAGAACTTTCACAAAGTTCACTCTGTCTTCTATAGCTTGATACTACGAGACATCTATCCCTTGTACTCTCTCTGAATAGCATCAATTAGCTTAGTTCAGTTTACTTCAATATAAAAAAAACCCCTCACATTTTTTCCCTTGTTCATTTGAGGATTTAAATGTGTCATGTTTTGATGGTTTCTTTGGTCCATCTGTGAAAAAGGAATATTAGTGGTTTATGTTCCTGTAACACCTTTCATCTCCAAAGATCGAGAAGTGCTTTATTTATGTCTTTTCTATTTCTGACATTTTTGTCTTTATCACCTCACCCAGTTCACCTCCCACCCAGAATACAATTGTTCCCAATTGGTATTTGTGTTTCTGTCCTGTCTAGTTTTAAAATGTCCATCAGCAGTCATTTCTCTTAAGAAACTATTTCATTGCCTATTCATTGCAAGCAACACCTTGACAGCTTATTCTGTCAAGGTGTTGCTTGTAATATTCAACCCTTCCAGATTTAATCCTGATACTTTTAATTACATACTTGAGGTTATATCCTAACATTTTTCTCCATTGGTGTACACACTATCAAATTTTTGCAGTTACCTTGCCCTGTTGTCCTTTCTGTATTTGTCTGCTGGATTACAAAGACTTAAACTGTAGATGTTCGGAATTCGGTTTTAATTTAATATGACCTCTGTAAGGTCTTACACTTTTCTCCAAAATCTTGTCCTCTGCATCATTTTACAAGCAAAATATGTAAATATAAAGTCACTGAACTCTTCATTCCGTTCCTGTCTTAGGTAAGAAGGTCTCCAGACACAAGATAGTACATCACAGGCAATTGCTCAAAAGCTACCTACTGGAGAGAAGATCTGTCAGTTTTTGTAAATGAAACCAAAGGGGTATTACCATTTCAATTGCTGTCAAACTACAAATTCAGGTGTGGTTTGCTGTACAATGGAAAGCATTTTCTACAGGAAAAGAGACTAGTCTTGAAGGTGAATCTTCTATCTGAGTCTCAGGCAATATCAGTTCTGCTGCTTGCTGCATGGAATTTGTCTAGGCAGGATTATGAGAACAAGGCTTATTCTGACTAAAGACAAACAGAATGAAACTAAATTCAGCAACTCAGGCTAGGAAAGTCGTCTGAATGATTTTGTTTGCTGTAAAGGAATTAACCTTGTTATCTCATAGTCTGCAAGACAGCTGAATTGTGCTACAGCCAAAGAGTGGCAAGATAGCTTTTATTAAGCTACTGAGGCAGTATTAGACCTTTGACTCAAAGTCCTTTTCAGGTTTATCTAAAGTACCTGAAGACTTACTGCTCTCAGCTGTCCATCTACATCTCTGTCAGACAGTACATATCCTATGTAGAGGAAGAAGTAGAAGCCTATTTGGTCTGCTTCTTAGGTGTCTTAGTTTGCAGCCAAGCAGCCTGTGGTAAAATGTGTTGATGGTGATTGTGTGACAATGTTAGGCTGTGAATACCATTAGGTCATGCACTGTTCATCCTGTGCAATGGGTATCATAGCCTCATGCAGAAGGGGTAACAGAAAAATGGATAGGGGTAGTGATCTTCTCAGCCAGCAGCACTCTGTCACAGGGACCTTAAATCAGCTACTTAATTTCTGTTTTAGGCATATTAACACCAGACAGACGTTTCAAATTAAAATGATGTAATTTTTTGCAGCGTCTGTAATACCTACTGCTATAACTTCTGTGTGTAGCATTTTAATTCTGAAACTACAAGGCAGGGTCACAATTACAAGAATAATTCTGTGAGTAGGGCTCAGGAAATCCCTCTGTCATAGATTTGCTATAGACACTGTGAACAATTTCAGTCAAGAGTAACTCATGTCCTGTGACAACAAATACCCAGGGAAAACATAAACACAGTGGACAATTACAAAATAAAGAAATGTAATGAAAGCTATTCTTTGTATCAGAAACAATAAAGCACTGTGCTTGCTAAACTAGAAACAACTATGCTTTTAGGGATATGGTATAACTACTTTAGGAGAAAACATGCCTCCAAGAGAAAAGCTATCGAGGAAAAACAGCTTCCTGTATTCTTTCCAGAACTGAAAAGAATCCTTGATATGATTTACAAGCTTAGCACTACCTGTCAGAAACAACTCACCTTTTGAATAACTCCTGAAAAGGGAAAGCATCTGGGCCGGGGGTAAACCTCACATCAATGAAAAGAATCTAACAAATTCTATCTGAATAAACCATGTTTATTACAAATACGGATTCCAGCCAGCTGCACACAGTACCACAACACTGGGCACTGCTAATGCAGATGAAGTTTGAAAGAATGCAAGCAGCTGCCTCAGAATCCATTCATCACTGTGCTCAATGTGCAGCCCTCTATTTTTCCACCTCTTATTTGCTACTGAAGATAGAGTTGGAGGGTCTGAAGGATCTGAGAAGCAATCTTTTTCTACCATTGCTATGGGACTTAGGTCCTGCTGCTCTCTATCATTTCAACCATTAAGTCAAAGGAAATTAGGGAAATATTTTCCTACTTTTAAAAATTAAATAAAGTTTCTTTCCTCTTTCCTTGTGGACAAGGTTGGTAGATTACAGATGTATCAAAGGTATTAGTACAGGACTGCTTTTTAAAAAGTTTTGAATTCTTACAAAAGGCAAGATTCATAACCCTCATTCATTTCTGAAAATCTCACATCTGAACATCTTGACATAGGTTTCTAAAACACATATAGGCACTTCAGTGATGGATGTGAGTTTCAGATATGTGGAGTTGCCCATGTGCATCAATGGAAACTGTTGAAATTCTTCTTTCTTGAAAACTGGACCTAAGACAGCATGGACTTATGAGGCTGTCTGGATGTACAATTCCCATAACACAAAAGAGAGAATCATAGGCTATTTTGAAAATTTGAACCTTTTAGATATATCTATCTGCCTACAGAGAGGCAAGATGGTGAAATATGCACAACTCATTTTTAGGAGGTTTGTGACAAAAGCTGAGGTGTGTAGAGTAAAAATAAACTTGAATTTCAATGTTCATTTCTTGATATTACTATGGAGACACAGGGCTGGATGTTAAAATTCCGATCCTTGTAAAACAGTTGTTCAACCTGCTGTGTTTTCTCCTGGACAAATTCTTAGTTATTTATGACATTTTTATGGCATTGAAGAGGTTAAGAGTATCTTCTGTCTGGAAATTCTTACCCTTTCATTAAGAAACTACACTCATTAAGAATGGAATTATAGTTTAATATGATTCAATTTCAGCATTCTCTTATTTTTAAACAAATGATTTTATCGTATGTAAATGTTGATTGTACTTATTTCTTGGGCCAGATAGCTTTGTGTGTCAGAACTACTAGAATAGAATATGCCTAGCACCATTTTCGTTAGTCTGAATTTAATAATCTACACCTTTAGCATGCAAGAGATTATCACCTGATACGCAGTCACCATAGCAGTTCCAACAATACAGCTTCTTCCTGCTGCAGATATAAAGGCATAGCCAAATGTAAGAGGTATTTGCTATCCTCCTGCCAAAATTTAGACTTACTTCTAAAACAGCTTCTTGCAAGTCATTACACAATGGTAGAGGCTAAAAACTCCCTTGACTCCTTCATCTTGTATCCTTTTGAAATAAGTCTTTGTCCCAGGTTTGTGGGAACATATCTTAAGTGATCTTTGGATTGAGCAAAGAATCTGGTTCATTACCTGAGAAGAGAAGTTTTAATCTGATTTTCTGAGGAAATGAAGCTGCCACAGTATCTTGTCTGTGTCTCCCATTGGTAACTTTTGAGCTTGTCCAACCCAATCTAATTTGAAAGAAGAGTGGAAATATCAAACACATTCGTATTCCTATACAATTCTTGAAAATCAGAAATTAGGTAGAAGAATAGCCAATTTGATGATCTACTGAAATTGAAGCAGCCAGACTTCAGTTGTCATTCCTTCTACTTGCTCTAAGTTTATTAAGCTAACGGCCTTGTGTTATATGTGTAATATATAGTCTCCAGACTAACCATACTGTATGATCAGTAATGAAGATGTAGGAAGAAGTCTAGGCAGAGCTCAGAACTAAGTTGGGAGATGAGGGGATAAAGAGCACATACTTAGGAAACAAGGTTTCATTAGCTTCCCTACTCATGGAAAAACCTTTTTATGCTAAGGACGTGAAGTTCACAAGGAGTGCTAGATGGCCAGAAATCAAGAGGTTCCAAGAGAGACCAGATGAGACAAACATTCAACTTCAGACAGACATTACTGCTTGGAAACAAGGATGTTACATATATCTGCATTAGGTACATGTTTTCAGGAAGTAGGGCCTTCAAAGACCGGTAAAGAACGTTTGCCTTTCGTTGTGGATTTTGTTTTTCTTAGTGGAGGCTTTATGTTGTGATATTTCTCAAAATCAGGATGAAATAGCCAGTTCCTCAGCAGCTATAAATCTACTTTCTGCTTGATAAAAATTAGGCTCAGTTTATTTCAAATTGCAGATAACTATGAGTTCAATGCAACTGCAAATCTCTCTAAACTCTAAAACTGCAAATCTAGCCAGACAGATTCTGTAAGAAAATTGGGAGAGAGAACTGATTCTTAAAACTGCTTGCTTTGAAGCTACTCCTTTTTCAGCCACTTCAAAGTCAAGCGCTGCTCTCAACTTTCTACATGGAGTATCTGAAATGCCAGATCAACCTGTCATAGACAAACCTGCCCATTTATTATCAGCAAACAGACAAGTATAGCTTGTACATTACAGCTGCTACATGTTATCCCTAAGGTAATGGTGATAGTAAAAATATTGTGAAAACACTGAGGCATGTTCCGAAATCCGAGGCTCTATTGTTTGCTTTAGAATAAAGTCTCTGCCCAGAACAACTGAGACTGAGCAGTCATACAAGGAACTTGATTATATACTACATGTCCAAATCCTCAAAAAGTCAAAGTAAAAGATGCAAGCAGGTCTTCAGAATGATAAAGGCATGGTTGGTATATTTAGGCAGCAGCAGAAATAACGCTGAGTAGCAAGAAGGAATGCAAAGATCACAAAGGTTTCCAAATCTGTTACTTGTTTGAAAGTTAAAAAGGAATTTAGATCTCTAAATGTAAATACAAGATAGGAACTGTGATACCTTTGTGGATCTGACCTAGGGTACTATATACTGTCAAGATTCTTAATGGGGACTACATTGGGGAAAAGCCAGAATCTTCTTAGTGACAGGTCACAAATTAAGCAAGCAAATTTCTAGTTGGGTATAAAGGAATAATTCTTCCCCCAATAGAGGTTAAGCACTGAAACAAATGCTTAGAGGGTCTCTGGGGTCTCCAACCTTGTAGATTGCAAAAGTCAGCTGGAGAAGGTCCTTAGCAGCCTGATCTAGCTTTAAAGTTATCTTTTCTCTGAGCAGGATGCTGGACTAGATGACTTCCAGAGGTCCCTTCCACCCATATTATTCTATGATAGTAAGACACGGGCAGTTATATTTGTACTATGCAGGAGATACAGGTGGCAATGGCAGGATAAACTTATAAACCTGAGCCTAGTGTAGATTATAGGGTGGGTTATAAATTTGCATTTATAGATTTGTACACAAAATAGGAACAGAACCTGTTTTCATAAGATTAAAGAATGCACACTATGAGAAGAACATGAGGACATGACACTCTGGAATGAAAAGCTTTTGAAGCTACATGTAACAGAATTGGACTGAAATGATAGGAAATGAGATGATAGCATGTAAGGATGGGAGTGATGTTAAGTATCTGTAGCATTTATAAAAGTCTGAGCAGTTCTAGACCATTTTGTGTGCCAGTGCAGGTAATAAAAATGCTCTTCATCCAACCTGCCCTCTTGACTGTTTACTGCACATTACAGTGCAGCTTTGGTACAGCAGCAAAAAAACAGGTGACAAATTGTAGGTATAGGTGTGGAAGTTGTGTTCCTGTTTATAAAGATGGAAATTTTGCAATGTATGTAGAGTAGAGGGTCCAGTGCAGGGCATGAACAGTCCTAGTTCAGCATAGAATAGAAGGAAATATGAGAGAAATGTTATTACTATTAACTGAAATTTACTCTTTGCAAAGTACCTCATGAAAGAATAGCAAAGCACCTCATTACAAGATAGCAAAGCATTATTTAAAAAGTGCTGAGAGGTACCTTTCTTTAGGACAAGGTTGCATTTTGATTATCTTTGGCATGTGATAGACCTAATGTCTATTATTGTTTTAGATTTAATGTCACAGATAACTGCAACACCTTCATGATTTTCAAGATCCCTGTTACAAGGAACAGCTGGAGAAATGCCTTGTGCTCTGTTGTGTAAAGCAGATGGTCTATCATTAGACTCTATCATTGCCCATCTGTTTGAAGCCCCTTAAACCTCATAAGAAGTGAGCTAAGTTGCACGGTGAGGAGTTTCTCAAGTGCTGGCTAAAGCCTCAAACTTGCTTCTATTGAAGTCAGAGATCTTCGCAGCTTCAGCTCAGTGGGGAATCATGTTTTAGAACCGTTGCCCTCTGGTGGATAATATTAAAAGTGAAGTACAGCTGGCAGATGGCTAAATTCATTCTTTGTTTCATGGGGTAGAGACTAAGTTACTGCAATCAATAATTTGGAAACAAATCTCCACATATAACCATGCTGTTCCCTCCAAATAAACAGGATTTGTTACAGTGTAATGGTCTCTGTCACATGAGTCAAGAATCTGAAAGGTAAAGAATTAAATAGAGAATTTCAAAACTCATGAAGGAGGCAAGCTGTGATGTTCTGTGGCTAGATGTTCTGTGGTTTTGTTTCCATGCTTCAGTGCGATCAGGAATGGAAGACGTGGATATACTCAAGCACACTGGTTATTTCGACACAAGATTGATACCTGTAAGTAAATCTGGCAGGCTGAGAAATAAAGGCTAGACCATCAGCGCTACAGTGTTTCTGAGAGACATTCCAGACTTAGCCTTTTTCTGGCTCAGTACCATATTATCAGGACAGTTAGGAACAACATGCTTTATAACAGAGCTCTTCTGAATTTGGTGCCTTGCTAACAAGTATGGGCTTTTTGGTTATTGCATGTTACAGCAGCCTTTCTCCTGTTCCAGAAGTTGACTCTGGTGTGTAGATCACAGAGCAGCACAAACTGCAACTAGCAGCCTGAGAAGGCCAGCGGCTCCTGCAGGTTGCAGCTTCTGGTCTCATACAGATTTACAGCTACATCTGACATGGTAACACTGCAAGTTCCTTCTTTCCACTGGGTCATCCCATCCCTTTTAAGGATTCATGAAAGGCAAATAAAACCAAATGATGAAAAAACCCCAACCCTTCCTACCTTCCTATTGTTTTAAGCCTCTTCTTTTCTGACTAAAGAAGGTGAGAATTTCATTTAATTTCATCATTCTTCATTCATTTGATAGAAGTTGAGACATTACAGTAGTGAAAAACAGGAAGGTGCCTTAATGAGTGGTCCTCAGCCTATCAATGTTGACTGGGTGAAATTCTGATATCATCATGGGAATTTAAAATTAAAGACTGAGGTCAACTGTGACAGCTAAGAATTTTATTGCCAGCCATGTGTTACGTAACTGGTATTACTTCTATCAAAATTTGAAGTGCGCCTAATACCTAAAATAGCCATTAAAGGCCAGGGAGCACTTAAATTGACTGATCACCATGGAATACTTTTCCTTCTCTTCCATTCAATTATCCAGAAAAAAAGCAGTAGGTATAAACTATGTTGTACGTTTTCCTGCAACAGATTTTCCTTCTGAGATTTCTGGTTTTCAGTTTTGACAGATCTCTTCTCTTTGCAGCACTACATCCAAAACTCTCTAGAACAAAAGCAATCAAGATGCACAGATATAAGAAGGGGAAACAGCCTGTTGTTCTTACAGGGCTATCAGAGGCTTAGCTTTTGTGGTAGTTGAGAGGGAAAGTTTGAGGTATGTCTATTGCCTATCTATTGTTGAAAGAGGAAAAGCTAATAGCAGAATTTTCCATTTGAATTAGGCCATAGCCTCTGGGAAACAAAGATTTTTTCCAAGTTTAGTATTGTATTATTTCTGATTTGCCTTTCAGGAAGTTGCACAAGGGGAAGAAATATCTCTGCATTAATAAAATGCATCAGGTCTTCCAGCTGATTTTAAACTATTGGTCACAAATTCAAGGAATTTAAAAATAAACTGTATCAATTTCATTCCTGGGCATTCATTGCAGAGTCACCTCTATATTTGGTAGTGACAATTGTTAACATTAAATGCTTACTACTTGCACTGATACTGATATTTTAATGTCCCATCTGGCCTGATTGGGCAAGCACTTCTATACCAACAAGAAGTAACACTCAGCTATGTTGTGCTGTTCAGGGGCCAAACTCACACTACCACTTCCAACTCCCATGATCAGGTTTGGCATGGCAGAGTGAGAAGGTTGCGAACGTGTCATATAGCTGCAACAGCACTGCTTAAACTACAGTTGTTGGTCTTTCCCTTCCCCTCATATTCTGCAATACAAGTAGTCAAATAGCACCAGTCTTGCCTCATTTTTTGAGACAGGATGAAAACCCTCAGATTTATGTGTGGCTGTCTGAGTGGAGTCTTCAAGTCCTGTCAATCCAGCACTAGGGCACCTGGGTACTGTGAGGCAGTAGCTGGAAAAAGGGTAATAGTTCTTCCTGTGCGCACATGACCACTGATAGTTCAAGGTTCCTGGTGAGTGATGTTCTTTGTTGCTTGGGTAGATCTGACACTTTGCAATCAAACAGGATGAAGAAATTGTTCCGTGCTATGTTTCCCTGGGAGTAGCTCAAAGTCTATATTGTTATTTAGCAAGTCACGATTTAGTTCCTTTTCCTCCTGTAATGTGGGGCTCAGTAAATAATGAGGCAGTTTTCTAGGACTGCCTTTGCACAAACTAGTTGGACTAGCTGGGATGAGGATCTAGGCTTCTCACTGTTCTGCCCTTGTTAGCCCCTTCCCCTCTATGTGCGTCAGAGGGGACTCATCAGTGTCAATACTTCTTTTCTACAGTATAGCTCCAGTGTAGATAGACTGCATTGGATAAAAAAAGGCTGCCCTTTCACTTCTCTGCAAAGTCCAACATTCAGTGTGCAAGGCCCTATAAAAGAAGCCTCCGTAATGTGTGGTGGTCACCCAGGTAAGCTGATGTAATTCCACATAACTTCTGAATTACACACTATCTATCATCACGGCTCTGAAGCCATGAATGGTGCATAGGGATCTATAGTCAGAACATTAGGGGCCTGTTCACAGATGGTAGGTAGTTGTATTTTAAGGATGACTAGGCAATTCCGCTCTTTTTGTGAAAAAAAAAATTATTTTTAAGGACAAGACAATTTTATGAGGCATGAAACCCTAGCTTTGTTAGCAGTTGTTTTAACTTTGTGATCAACTATAAGCCAGGGAAGACATGCTCTGTTATCTGGAAGTAGTGAGCAGAAATGTAAACGTGACTGACTATTTTTATTCATCTCCAAGTGAAGAAAGATATTCATGTGCCAGATTACTTTAAAACGCCTCACATCACAAGGCACAGCATGTTGTAGAAATAGCAACAGAAGTTATAGGAGCCCGTACTGAAAATATCAAAGTTGAGTGCAGTGAAGAGGAAGAGTTTGTTGCAGATCACTGCATAAAGAGTTATGAAGCTGATGCAGTAGGTATAGTATCTACTATTCCATACTGCTCGCTTCTGTAATTCTACTGCTCACCTCTGTAATTCTAAACAATGAAGACTTGTTGCTTAGAAGTTCGATAACTAGCAGGTGTTGTGTTTGCAGGTGTGTAGAATTGTAACTAGTATAAATCGTGTATCCTGGAAGCATTGTTAGACTCTAGTGAAGAGTAACCTTGAAAATGGGAACCATAAACAAACGTGGTCCAGACAGGGCTCGGAGACAAACCTCGACCTTATAAGGAAAGAAAGAAACAGGTTCATGAAGAGTTCACTACCCTGCTGACCACCAGAGACCACCCGAGACCCTCAAGAAGACTCTAAAGGCTTTAGTGCGCATGCGTCTAGGATGATGTAATATTATAATTAGTCCTTGGAAAGTTAATGAATATGTAAAAGAGAAACTTAAAATATGTCTGAGAAGCATGGATATAAACAGAAAGGTGATTAGACCAGGTGTGCTTGATTTGTGGCAAGTCCACTGAGCACCCAGGCCTGAATAAAGCGATATCTCTCCTGAGCATGTGGAATTGGTTAACTGCACGCCGGGCACGAATCCGCTTTTTGGACAACAAAGCTACAAAGCCAGAGAAGTGTGAACTTTCCATTGTGATTTTCTTATCGTTTGCTGCTATCCTTGCTGCTGCATAAATGCCTGCCTTGCTGAGCAGAATCATGGTTCCAGTGATGTACAAATAAATCACAAGTGATATACCCCCTTATGAGAAACTCCTCAAGATGGAGACAAAGTGGAAAGGAAACAAAAATAGCTTGGTACTTTAAAGCTACTTTACATCCCCCTGGCAAGTGCATGAAAATCTGTTGAGAAAAGGGAGGGGGCTACAGCCCCCATTGTTGTCCAAAAAGCGGATTCATGCCCGGTGTGCAAGTAACCAATTCCACACGCTCAGGAGAGGTATTGTTTTATTCAGGCCTGGGTGCTCGACGGACTTGCCACAAATCAAGCGCACCTGGTCTAATCACCTTTCTGTTTATATCCATGCTTCTCAGACATATTTTAAGTTTCTCTTTTACATATTCATTAACTTTCCAAGGACTAATTATAATATTACATCATCCTAGACGCATGCGCACTAAAGCCTTTAGGGTCTTCTTGAGGGTCTCGGGTGGTCTCTGGTGGTCGGCAGGGTAGTGAACTCTTCATGAACCCGTTTCTTTCTTTCCTTATAAGGTCGAGGTTTGTCTCCGAGCCCTGTCTGGACCACGTTTGTTTATGGTTCTCGTTTCCAAGGTTAATCTTCACTAGAATCTAACAATGCTTCTAGGATACACAGTTTATACTAGTTACAATTCCACACACTTACAAACACAACACCTGCTAGTTACCTAACTTCTAAGCAACAAATCTTCATTGTTTAAAATTACAGAAGTGAGCAATATAGAATAATAGGTACTATAACAAACTGTATCTGCTACGTCACCATTATCAACGATGTGTTTCTTCTAGGGGAAGTAGCTGTACCACTGGACAGCCTCTTCCCCGCCCTATCATCATTTTGACTGATTCTCTAGTGACAGGAAACAAGAACCAGAAAGTGCTAATCAACTATAAAACCAGTTATTTTTAGGCCCTTTCTCAGTATCAGGCAGTAAGCTAAAATTCACATGAAAAAGTAGAGCTCTGCTATTTCTAGAGGCTAATTATTAACAAAAATAACCAGAGTATTCTATCTGTACAAATTATTTTCTTAAATTAGCAGAAAATTTAATAGAAGCCCTCCTCTGCTTAGCAAATTTCTAACGCACTGATCCCTGAAAGTCACTTTGCATCTGATATCCCACTCATTCTTTCCCCCTCTCACTGAGCTTCAGATGTTTCACAATGGTTCTAGGAAGACATTATATTCTGTAGGCTTCGCTGAGCTTTAGGATGGGGGAGGAGAAAAAATTTCCAGCTGATCATCTACTCTATGTCCTAGCCAAGATTTTGACCTACACTTCAGTACAGTTTCAGATGTAGTTCAGCTCTAGAGGAGGTCTCTGCCTAAGAAGTATCCAGGTTTATCCATTATTACTTTTTAACCTCTGCAGGATAAATGAGGACAGAAAGGAGAACAAGACTGGGAAACGGCAGTTCCTGAGCTGAAGTGCCAGAGAAAATCAGCATGCTGATTTACACAGTTCAGTGCAGCTTCAGAACTACCAGCAAAAAAGCACCAATATTGAACAGAAGTCCCATATTTGACACTTTTCATTTGTCAATTAGCAAAAAATAGTCTGTTTCCCTAAGCAAAGACATCCTGCCACTTCCTTTGGAGCTGTAGCTCACTGGGTCTTAATATGCTATAGCACAGATTTTCTCTTGATCACCTGTCATAACCAGGCTGGCAGTTTTTTTGTCCTCTGTGTTAATTTTAAGTCCATCTCACTGTGTGACTTTGAAGCAGTCAGCCATCTCTTAGTGTGGGTTATCAGAGTATTGCATCCTCTTGTGACCGACTAAACCCCTAGAAGTGGAATGTGACTCTTTGAATCAACCCCTAAAATGGAAGAAGGCTCACTGGAGATGGACAAGGCAATGTGGCCAAGAAACTCAGGGAATAATGCAGGGTGTGACTGACCACAGCTGTTGCAAAGAAGCTGACTTTATCTCAACTTTGTGTTGACTAGATGCAGGGGTCTAGATGGTGGCCTTTGTTTCAGATAAGCAGCTATCAACAGTTGAGTGGATCAACTGATAGTTTAAATGTTTCTCCTTGAGTTCATTAAAAGAGCGTGAATGTCTCCCTGAGTTAGCCAGACTTGCATGGGGGAACTGACTACATGGCTCAGCCCAACATAAAGTATAAAAGTTGAAAGAGGGTGAATCCTGAGTTAGCCAGACTTGCATGGGGGAACTGACTACATGGCTCAGCCCAACATAAAGTATAAAAGTTGAAAAACTAACAGAATAATTTCAATGACAGCAACAGGCTTGAGCTGCCCTCAACTCACGTATTTCTTCCCGGTGACTGGGGACACCCAGCGTCATGACAGTGAGCATATTACAAAAACCAGTAATGGGAATCACATTGATATTATGATTGAACTGCAATTGCAATTCCCATATTTTGCTAAATGTAACTTACATTTGT
>NW_009214862.1:0-23442 GCF_000690835.1 Fulmarus glacialis
ACCGTTGCCCAGGTCTGAGACTAAGGGTAATCCAGCCATACCTAGGCTCCTCTCTGAGAAGGAGTTTAGAAAGCAAAGGGGTCTACTCTGAACCTCGTGACCCAAAGGGAGGTCCTTCCTATCCCTTTCTGTATTAGACATAAACCGTTGTCCAAGTCTGAGACTGAGATTGGGTCCAGTCAGATCTCTTCTGAACCTCGTGACTCAACGGGAGGGTGCCCCTTTTACTCTTAATCTCTGTACAAATCATTCCAACACAATTCTGATATGATTTTCCCCTATGTAACTTAACCCACGTAATAAGTAATAGAGTGAACCTTTCTGTCAAATTCCGTTAAGTCACGTTTCTATAAATTTCTATTAAAATCACCCTTTGCCAATACCTTTGCCAGTGATTCTTTACGCGGCCTTAAAACCACCCATTCGTGACAAAGCCGCTTGGCTCACTTTATACTTGTCTAAGGTTCAATAAAGATTTTGTTTTCTTTTGTTTTAAAAGCACTTGTGCAGAAGTGTGAATCATCTTCTGTTGGTACCAGGGTCACACTTCTCTTTGTTCACTGTAAAAGGAGCCTGATGTCTAACACACACCTTCTATAGCACCTGAGAGGGCCAGGCACATTGCGGTCAGGTGCTCGGCTATTTAACTTGGCCTCGAGTCACTCTGAATTTGGCCTGTGCATACACTTTCCAAAGAAGCCAGGCTAAGCTCAACCTGTTCCTAACAGAAAAAATCTTGCAAAGCTCTGAGTAACAGTTGTTTGGATTGCACGAGCTGCAGACTGCATCAGAAAACATCACCTTTCACGGTAAAATGAAATGATCACCAATATTATGATCTCAGTATATTGGCTAAATGCAAGCAGATACTGAACTACAGCTACTCTAAGACAGATTTTTTTATACCCAAATTAAATCACGTGGACTCGGTTCTCTCAGAAACTGCTGTGAATGCGTAACATAACCAGAGGAAGCCGAGCAGGGTCATTTTCCTCCGTATTCTCCACAAGAGAAATTAATGTCACATTTGTGGGTTAGAAAGTCTGTGTTTTAGCAGCTTAAGATAATACGAAACTTCGTGCCAGACTGTGTAGCCATAGACACACTCCAGCACTTTCAAAATGCCAGCTTTCCCTAATCACTTTGACATTTCCAATCACTAAAGTGCATTGTATTGAGTAACGTGAAATCCGTTTATATAGGAATCAGAAGGAAGAGGCACTTTTGCATCCTACTGATGGGTAAAAATACTATCGCACTCTTTCTGATATAAAAGTGATGATAAAAGAATATCTCTCATAATTTGGCTTCTCCAGCTAAATAGAACCACTTACCCGCAGTGCTAAACGGATGGCAAAGGGGTTTGAAGGATTCTCCTACAGACCTGTTAGCAGCAGCTGGCTTAAGCTTTATTTCTCTACCAGCATCTTGTGCCCAGGAATGCATTAAACGAGGTACCGATACAATAGAAGCCGAGGCATAACAACACTGATCAAATAAAAGTGTCCCAGACACAATGGAGTGGACAATAGATCCCAACACGTTGCCTCCTGTAACATGCAGGCTAGGTTTGAAAGGGGCTTAGGTGCTTCATTCCTTGTAAAAATCTGACCCTTACCCATAAACGTAACCTTTCTTCAACAAAGCACTTGAAATACGTCAGCGGGACACTGCAGAACCTGGGTGCTCAACGTGCCAGATGATAAAACATAAAATCAAAAACTCAGTGGAAAGGTATATTAACACTATTTTAGATCTGCAGCATAAAGCATTGGCTTTCTGAAGCACACTAACCATAGCAGAAACAGAAAAAACACCTCTAAACTCTTTGGAGTTGCAGGTGAACAACTTGGCAGAAAATTTTGAAGGGTTTTGAGATCTTCAAATGAAAAATGCATCAAAGGAAAAAAAAAAAAACACCCAAACCAATCAGCATATGCACACAGGAAAGACTCTCCATGGGTGCTAATTCTTCTAGGTCAGGTCCTCTCAGAGGGCACACAAATTAGACACAGATTCAGTTTTTATGGCGTTATAACTGAAGCAAAGGTGGCACATAACTGCTTTTTTTTTTTTTTTTTTTTTTTTTTTTTAACAGGTTGCTAATCTAAAAGAGAAACTGTCCCCCAGCTAACAGCTATGCTGGCACTGCAGCGGTACCTGTAGGAGTGCTTTCCTTTCCAGCGATTACACACATTGCATTGCCTTGTTGCATGTTTTGCTATGTAAATGACATTTCAGCTAATTATGAGGCTACGAGCAACTAATCACACAGCACGTCAGTCACTTGAAAAAGTCACCCTGAATGCCAAGGATATAAATTAGCAATCGAAATATTTACATTTTTTGAAGATGCACTTTGCCCCAAAGGGTAAACAGAGAGAACTGCTGACAATTTCTGCCAGTACATCCCTGGAAGAAGAAAAGCCAGCAGAAACTGAAGCAGCTCAGGACTCCAGTAAAAGCTATTCAGTGCATCACAGCAATGGGCACAAGGCAAATCCTGTTCCAAATGCAAGCGTAGAGGCCCCATGCCAGGCAGAAGAGCTCCAATTAACATTATCGGCATCCTAATGGACAGCCTGCAAAAACGCTCAGCAACTCAACATTTAAATTCTGTCCTTTTAATACCAGGACATGATCCTCTACCGTGTAACTCTGGAAAGCGCCTTTGTCTTGCATGAAACCACATCACCTCCCAGCAGCCGGGAACTGATGCTTAAACATTTATTTTCCTTTGAAAATGTTCCATTTTCTAATAAAACGATTTTTCAACTAATTCTGTTATCTCTCTGTATATTTAAAAGGAACATTAATTATACTTTAAATAGTTTCCAACAAATCCTCCACATGCTCCCAGATTCCAGTATTATCTAGCAAATTAATCCTCAGCCACTTATCTGGCTTAAGGTTAATTGATATATGACTCAATCTCATTTCTTCCTAAAGAAATAAAGCAACACACATTCTATATTGATAGGTAGCTAGCTCCTATTCACAGATATCTATAGACAATTACCAGTCGTCATCCACAATTCCTCCTCCCTCAAATGTTCTATTATCAATCTTAGTGTATTCAAGAATCACCTGATTTCACCTACAGATTCCTTCACACTTCATTTTGCAAATAATTATTCAAGAGTATTTGGGGAGAGGGGAAGGACTGGGCAGAAACGCGCATACATAGGTACTTAATGCCAAGTCCGGCATCACCTGCACACCACAAATGCATGTGTCAAGACTTTGTTGTCATATTGGACGCCGAAGCCAGCATTGACAGATATGCAAACAGAAAGGCAGAGTACAGGACATTCTTAAAAATGTATCAGACCATCAGGAAAGAAGGAACTGCGGGCTAAGGGATTAAGGAACGGATGATGATAATGAATGGCTGCAAGACTATGGGTAATAAAGGAACCTGACACACGATCAGCTCTTTGACCTGTCAAGGTGAGAATTTTTTTCTGTCCATAAGGAAAGTCAACCTCTTTGCAGGAAAAACTACCTAGAGAAAGCCTGACACCTGGCTGCCTTTACAGAAGAGAAAAGACTCTCTCCTGCTGCCCTTTGCTGATCACCTTGACATACGACTTCTCTGTCAGCATGCGTGGGCACATCTACTATTGGCTGTAAATACACGGAGAATTTACTACCTACGAGAGGCTCAAGCAATTTTCTAGCACCAGATATGTATCACACTTGTGTGTGCATGTGTATAAGCACAACCTGTAGCTTCTCTGAATTATTTATAGACAAAACAAGTAATTAAAATTTTTATTCTGCCCATTTCAAAGGGTGGAAGCAAAAAAAAAAACCGAAAATCTACTTCTTTACTCTTTTAGCAACAAAGCTGCTGCCCAACCTCATAACTTTGTCTACATGTCGTAAAGAACTCTAAGTGGCTCCTCATCAAATACACTTTGCATTTCACATGATGTACTGAAAAAGTAAGTGGCTTACCGACTTCTTCCAACGTCAGAAAAGGAGAGAGCTCAAAACACAGAGCCTTCCACACCTAGAAAGCCACACGTTTTCCCGAACACCCAACTTTCCAGAAGCAAGGATGCAGGGATCAGGAGACGTCTGCCCAGTGCTGGGTAAAAGGATTCTGGGGTTTGGTGAAAGAGTGATCAGATCAACACCAAGAAACCCATGTTTTGTTCTTGACTTTCAAAAGTTGTGAGCCTTGCTTAATCTTCCTGTGCATTCGTGCTCTGTTCAACTGACTGCCTTTGCAAAGGATGCTGTAAAGGTGACAGGGGAAGGCAGGGTATTTATGAGCACGAGATGGGGAACCAGGGCTCTCGGCTCCTGTTTCCAGCTCATTCATTTTCTCACTTTGTGACCCTGAAAATAACTACTTGGCCTTTCGACACAAAACTGGGCATAACCAATCCTATCTACTACACCCAAGCATTGTAACGGGTGGCTGCTGACTGTTCCAGAAGAGCTCTGGGTTTCTTCTGAGAAACCAAATCCTGCCATTGTAGAATAGCTACCTTGCTTTACGGAAGAAGAGGCTGTAATAACATATGCAATCGATCACCTTGGTATTTTAAATGTTTATGAAAAGCCAATGAATGCTCAGAAAAGAAAAACTTGCACCTAAGGGTAGGGCCGGGATGTGCGCGGAGCCATACAGGGTTGTACTCGGGGACCGTCACTCCTGCGCGCAGCCAACAAACCAGCCGGCCAACACAGGATCAAGAGGGAAGCATTTGTATCGCCTTTAAAGGAAGAAAAAAAGGGGAATAACAGAGTGGGGCCAGACCACCAGGCAGTTAAAGATAAATTGGTAAGGCTGGTTGGAAGGTGGTTTTCTTCTTGAAATTGGTTCAAGTACAAAATCCGTGTGAGTCGGTTATTTTCCCTTCAGATCAAAAATTCCCTCTGTTAGAAAAATTTAAAAGGAGTTAAAAAAAATGAAGCCAGAGGCTTAGGCTGTGCTTCAGCCATAACGCTACCCGTCTTCTCAAACCAGTAGGACTGGTCTTTCACAGAAATGTTTTTCCACTGCAAAAACATTGAAAAGAAAGTATTTTAGTGCCTAGTCAAATGCCAGAAGCAACGCTTCCTCAGGGAACTGAGACATGCAGAGAAATGTAAGTCACAACATATTTTCTTTAAAAAAAAAAACAAACCAAACAACAATCACTATAAATATGACATCAGTCTCCTAAATTCTGAGTTCATCAGTAGCCCAGCAATGAACGGCTAGAGAAATGAAATTATTCAATGTAAGCAGAGTTTCTCTGTTGATTACACATCTGCAACAGGCTCCCCAAATGCCTCACCCCATGTTAAGGTGTTCATATTTTTGTCTGTTTAGCTGTGCCAGTTGATAGAAAGAAGATAGTCAGCATTTAACAGAAGTGCCCCATGCAGAGAAAAAGTGATTTACAGGTTAGAGTGGAACTGTGCTTTTACTAATTATGCTAAAGAGAAAGCCGCTGTGCATTTGCTGGCTTTGGAAGAACACCGCACTATTTCTTCAGCTGTGAGGTTTGCCTGGCAATATTTCTTTGCAGCACCATGAATTTACTCACATCAAAACGTCAGCAAAGAAAAATGAAACACACACAGATCTTTTTCCCTGGATTGATATTTAGCAAAAGAAATAGATGTTTTCTTAAAGAGGCAGTGGGCTACATAAGGTTTTACACCTCTGTTTTCACCTTTGGGCTCAGTTTGGATTCCATTCCCCATGAATATAAATCAAAAGCAGTTTTATCATATTCAATACAGCTTCGTTGCAGCTGACATCCTCCCTACGTTTATTCTAGTGCAGCATGGACATGATAGTGTTTATAGTCCAGTGGATATCCAAGGTGGCAGAGGAGCTTCCTTCACGCACGGGACAGGGTTCAGTATACCTCCATACATCATGGCTGGCCAAAAAGACATGGAATCGGTAACACCAAACATTGCCGACTCAACCTTACACCAGCAAGCTGTCATGAATCTTGGTTCTTTCCACCAACAACCACTGCCCTCCAAATGAAAATAACAACATATTAAAAATCTAACGCATTCACTGTCAGACCTGAGAGGTAGTGATGCCTATGTTAGTTACTATCACACCATTAATACGCATGCAGTTATTTCAAAGATATATAAGCATTGTGTACAGAGCTTATACACAATGCTACAGTACTAAGCAGAAAATATCAAAAGAAAAACATACAGCATAACTGTGTGTAACTAAAGAATAATGCTTCTTAAGGCACGCTGCAATATCTCCAGCAGCATATGAATTCCCCTTCCCCCAGTATCTCATTCTACATCTAATCATGACATTAACCTATACCACTGCTATTTAATGACATGTACTGAACTAAATACCCACCTTGAAAACCAGGTAGGATTAAATGCAGTTGCTCCAACTAGAATTGTAATTAAAGTGAGTTTATATTAATCCAGGAGAGCTAAAGGAAAGGACAATGATTTATGAGCAATATTGCTGGCATTTCCAAGAGGCATAAAAATCATTAAAAATGAGTATCTAAAAACTATTAGTTAGGAAAGCAGCCATAATTGGATAAGCAATCCAGTGTGTCTTTAGGGCATTTGGTTCCTACAGGGGAAAAAACCCAGATAACCTTTGACGAAAATAAAAAAAACATTTGCAACTTTTAATTTTTTTTAATGAAAAGGACGAAATGACTGCTACCGAAATACACATACTTATTGCCCTATTCAAAGTGATTATAAAACACATCACAAGCTCTAATTATTGGTCTCACTGGGGAAATTTGTTATTTTTGCTAAATTCACTCTTTATAACAATGATAGGTTAATTGAGCGTTTATTGCAAGTTTGGCAGAAATTTTGAAAGCATCTAAGTGACTAAAGACAGTTTTGTTCAGAAGTTTACTGACTTTTTTTTTTTTTAAATCAGTAAGTGTCCAGTTGCCCTGGATATAAATTTACTAGTATCCTCAAAGGCAGAACTTCTTGGGAATATGAGTTAATGGTAATTTAACAGAGTAACTGGTCTGTGGCAAAGATTTTCCTCTGGACTATAGGACCAAAGTTTCAAATCCCTCCTCTGATCCATTCAGATCTCATTTTCCCACATGAACGCTGCTCAGGCCTTCGACCCTTCACTCCGCCGGATCTAGAAATCCAAATTAGCCAAAGGGCATATTACAGAGCACTGCGAGAAGATTAATCACTTACACTGTCTTCTGATGACATAACAAAGGTAATTTCTGATTTCTATCAATTCTTTTTAGCCAAAGCTTCCTTCTTTTTTTAAAATAAGCGCAAAGCTATTTGGAATTTTTTCTTTAAACAGACCAGAAAATCATAAACTGGGAAATGAAATTACTTGCCTGAACACAACCTCAAATATTCCAAGTCCAAACTTTCATTCATTAGACACTCAAGCAAGTGCAAAGGAAGGCCACAAAGATGATTATGGGATTGGAGCATCTGTCAGATAAGGAGAGGGTGAGGGTGCCAGGACCATCTAAGCCTTGAGAAGAGAAAGCTCAGGGGGATCTCGTCAATGTGTTTAAGTACCTGATGGGGGAATAAAGACGACAGAGCCAGATTCTTATCTGCTGCCCAGAGACAGGACAAAGAACAATGGGCACAAGCTGAAATACAGGAAATTCCATTGAAACATAAGAAAAAGCTTCCTTACTGCAAGGATGCTCAAACAGAGGAATAGGTTGCCCTCCGAGGTTGCGGAGTCTCCATCGTTGGAGATCTTGAAAACCCAAACAGATGTGGTCCTGAGCAACCTGTTCTATTTGACCTTGCTTTGAGCAGCGAGGATGGGCTAGACTATCTCCAGAGGCCCCTTCCAACCCCAGCCTTTCTGTGGTGAAGAACACATACAGTTACTCACCTGAGGCACTGAGCGACCTTTTGAAGTACCTTAGAGCAGTATGTAAAACAAAACTAACCATCCACTTTGCCAAATATTCGCCTTTCAGCTTTATGCTTGCCTTGATAGGTCATATCCAGTTGAAACATCTTTGACTTTGCCTTTAAATGGATGTGTACATTCACAGAACAATCAATATGTCCTGTAGACATATTTATCGGTCCCTATTCTCTGCAATTAAACTTCGCAAGAGCAATAACAATACCTTTAGTATTCATCCTTTAAAAGTTGTCCTCTGGTTCCTTTAATCTGTCTGAACAGATGGAGTCTTGCACTATCACCTTGCAAACTTTTTCCTTAGCTATTAAGCCACAGACGAATTTAAGAGGAATAAATTAAATGCAGCAAATGTTTAATAATTGCTGTGACTTATTTCTTCATAAGAGTTTTAGGCTAATGAATAAAACATGTTCATAGAAGGCTCGTCTCTGGGAAGTCAACATAAAATGTCCCACCAAGTTCAACACCTTGTGCAAGAGATACATAACCAATACTTGCTTCTGTTCATCTTACTGCCCAGAAACCCCCACTTAACTAGGTCCCCAATCCTAAATCACAGGTAAGCCAACAATGAGTCATATATTCAATAGTTCTGCTAACTTATCAAGGATGCTAATAACGTCACAATTCATTTCTTCTCCAGTCTCTAGATCCATTAGCAGGACTGAAAAAGGGAAAAGCACTGTAAGTGCCAAAACTCCTGTCACATTGGTAAGCACTTACTTGTAAGATTACTTGTATCGAACTTAGTAAGATTATTCATTCAATCAAGTAATTGCCAACAAGAGGGCGTCTGCAGCTTGGCCTGCTGTCAAAACCGAGTATTTAATACGAGACATCATTTGGAGTGCAGATGATAGTACGCACTAAGGGCAGAAATGCTGTTTCTACCTTTATCTCAATAAACCTACTTAAATGAATAAAGATGCAAATAAAGTGCACATAAAACCTTTATCACAGCCATTTTTTTGTGAGGGAGACTAAGTTTACTGAAGTCAACGGAAATACAGGAACATCATGGAAAAGAACTTGCTTAAACTTATGATGCTGAATGACAGAAAATTTCTCCCCTATGAATGAGGTTAACGCCGCGGCCCCTCTGTACATAGTATTTCAGCTTTACTTTTGCCAAATTTCTGTAGTGCGATATCTAAGGCAGTTCATATAAAAAATATTAAAAAAAAGCATTAATTTTCATCGGTTTAGCCTTTCATACATTAAAGTAAATCCCAAAATCTGTAAATAGGAGCAGGACTGAACCCTACCCAAAGTACCCAACATAAAACACAACTACCAGGTTACCAGAATTGACAGAGATTGTTTTTAACAGCAAAAAAGTTCGGGCTTACTTCTTGTGGATAGTTTTTCTTGAATATAGACATATTAGTTATCTTCCCAGATTACACATGACGTATGCCACTCTAATTTAAAAGAATGAAGGCAAGGATACATGGTACTGTCCCAGACAAGTTTAACTACAGCTTATCAAAAGGTACTCACTGATCGAAAAATACAAATGTGCTAAGATACGAAAGAAATCCGTAAAGTAGATCAACACTAAACCCAATTAAGTTTATGGGGTCTTAGCATTGGCTTTAATAGGATTTAGATAAGGCTTTAACCTCAGTGTGACTTAGATCACATACTCGAGTAGGCAGCTAAATTGGCTCTCTGCGTATTGGCAACCAGAATCCAGTCCTGATTGATGTGAAAAAAACTTCCTGCAATGGTCATCTCAGTCCAGAGTTTTAAAGGAAGAGAAGAGGGAGAGAGGCTGGAGCACAGCGGACAGCCTGGGAGAGCTTTTAAGATTCCCTGGCTCTACCTTTGGTTTTTCAGAGAAATAAATGGTTACATGTAAAACATGCGTTAGCAAAATCTGCTACGGGTTTTAAATTGAAACAGAAGGACTCTTACTATCACATTTAACAAATCCATTACTATTCCATTTAATATAGGGAGTATTGCTAATAATGAATGCTTTTGAATGAGGAAGGGAACGAACCTATCAATTACCTTACTAAGACTTATTTCATGCAGAGATACGCCACAACATTAACTCTCCACATTTACAGGGCAAATGCATTCCCTCCCATCATAATATGAATCTTACCGCACTGCCTACATTTACTCACAACCAAATAGAAAAAGATATCTTCTACTTGAAGTCTTCAACTGTAAAAATCAATATTGGTACAGAGTAACTTACTGAGCACACGCTACTCAGGATTTATAGTACGTAGACTTGATTGCTGGCTGTTAGCTTCTCTCATGTTCATTAATTACATATTTATAGACACCTCATTCATACAGAACAATTTTGAGACAATTCACCAAATGGAAGACACAGACTATACAGCCCATTATCTTCTTCCTTATGTTTAATGCAGCTAACATTGGTGAAAACTTAAGGAGAGGTGAAGCATAACACCCCTGGACGTTTATCTTGGTCACATATAATGTGCTGGAGGCTCATACAAATTTTATAGACTTTGTGCCAGGTTGCAAAATACTGATCTGAGCAAACAACCTTCTGATGGTGCAATGGCTGTACAGCCACGGGGAACCAAGCTCTTCCTCCACGATTCAGAGAGTTCCCATCATCTGTAGCACTCACACAATTTTGACTGTGAACCAAAGCTTAATTCCCCCCCCGGAATGAAGCTCGCACTATCAGCTTTCATTTACAATACTTTCTGGTGCCTCTATACTACACAGGGCCACCAAAACATGCTCCTTCACTTATCCTCAGTACTCAAGAAGTTACCTTTTGAATTATAAACTGTTTACAAATGCTGGAGAGTCCCCTGGTAAACATTCTTCTTGGGTTTCATGTACAGCATCTTCCTGCCTGTACTAACTACTATAGGCTCAGGTAATTCTTTCTGTTATTTCCCATTGAGGTAAAATTCGCTGAAAAAACATGCAGCCGAAACAATTAAAAATAGTGCATAAAGGGTATCATTGGCACTCTGGAATGCTGTTGACAAAATTAAGACATTGCTTACAATTACACTGCTAGTAATTTATGCAGCCAGTAGATTATGCCAGCACAGGCGATGCCAGCTCTGCTAATGAAACCAAAATCAATTTGACAGCAGAATGATGGTGGATTTTGAAAACAAGTACCAACAGTTTGCAGGTGGTTTAGGCAGCTATAAAACCTGATTTATAGGGGCTTTTTAATTCCTTATTTTAATTCACCTTGTGGGAATGCACCATAATAAAACATCCTGCCATGTTACAAACGCCAAGCTGTTTGAGATCCGGTGTGGTTCAAATACAGTGAATTCTATAGATTTGATTGCAATTTTCATTTGTTTATACTGCAGCTACACTCCCTCCCCACTCTCACCCCCAATCTCAGATACAGGTTTCATTTCCTGGCATACATATTTACATACTCATGTATTAGAGAACTGAAATAATAGAGGCTAAACTATGCCTTAGTTGAAATTTAGCTATGCCTTATCGTTAAGAGGCTGTAATTTATGCAGCTAGCATTGTATATGGCAGCACGTGGCTGCTATCAATCTCACTGCAGCACCATTTCTGCTCCAAAGTAATAGGCAGTTCAGTGGTCCTCGGTGTCCTGTCAACATAAAACTGGATAGCCCAAAGGGGAACTCTGAAACAGTCTTTTAAACTTGGCTGTGCAATATTACTGTAGTGCATAGGAAAGGCTCATAACACAAAAAATGGAGGACAGGAAAAAAGAGGAGGAATTTTAAAGAGGCAACTACTTCCCTGTGATTACAGAAAACATCCTACTTCACAAACAGAAATCTAGTAGCTCGCATTCCCTCTATATTGAGCTGCCAGTACGTTGCAGGACTCCGTGCTTTCTGCAACATTTGTATTCCTGCCATCTACTGCAATCAGTTCAGATGAGATACTACTGCTGCTGTGCTCCTCTGCAAACGCCTTCACGATGGAGGGGGATTTCAGACTTAGGTTTTAGTCTATTCTGTAACTACCGATCTCTATAGGAATTAATGCATTTAAAAAAGGACCAAATATTACAGAAGATGAAGTTTACTTAAAGCACATGAGATGAAAGGAGAGGACTTGTATAATCGTATACATTTGAGAGTGCTAGCATTCTCCTCTTCTCAGCACTAGCTATAAAACAAGAAAAAAAACCAGGGCATGGAGTCTCTCTGGGACTGGTAGAACTGTTGGTTGAAACCAGCAGTTTCCCTCTTGTGGAGGAAAGGAATTGGAGTGCTTTAACTCAACCTCAGCACCACATGGGTTCTTGAAATAGAGGTTGTTGACCCTGTCTGATCTCCAAGACCAGCATGATCACAAATCAGTCTGGGTGGCAAAAAAAAAATATTAGTATCATTTGTCATAAGCAGATTTTTACAAAGAGACAGGGTTTTGCTGGATGGAAGTTAAGAAAGGTTGAGTTACACTCAGAAATAGAAAAACAATAGCACTTCTGCATGGCAAAATATTACAAAACATACCCAGAGAAGCTCCTGAATGCTACTGGGGGGTTGGGGGAAAGGATTACTTTCCTCATCCCCTGAATGATAAAAACACGCTCTGTGAGGGTCCACATTTCCCAAGAGCTTAAAAAGAGATCTCAACAGAAGAGCAGGATGGCAGATGCCACCGAGAACTGAGCTCCTGGCCAGCAGGACATTATCTGTGATCCTAAAATGTACATAAGAGTATAGGAAGCAATCCTCTCTGTCTGCCTATCAGCCAGAGGATTAGCAGGTTTGGATTAGATCAGAATATGAACCTTCTAATTTGAAGAACTTGATTTTATTCTCATGTATTCTAATACCCTTATAGACATGTAAAAGGTCCTGTAGTCTTTTTAATACTGTAAAAAAGTGCTGTAAAGCGGACTTGAGATAAATTAGGAACAGTCCCAGAACACTCCTGCTATTTTAAGAGACATTTCCTATAGACTTTATGCATAGCAAGGGAAGAAAAAAGGATCTTAGGATGGTAAGTGACAGCAAAATCAAGAGGAAGACTCACATTGTATGTCACCACTGCCAGTCACTTTTATTATAGTAGTTCCTTAATAAGCATCAGGGACCCATCACGTACGCATCAGAAAGGACTGTCAACATGTTCATTTTCTAACATCACACAGGCTTTTCTAGCACAAATATCAAACACCAAGCATACTTTTCAAAACACCTACAGAACTCCACAGGCTGCTCCCAAGAAGAAGGATCGGCTTGGTTCACCACAGACCTTCAGACACCAACACCTCCAAGGGTACAGCAGAAAGAACTTTTCTCTAACTGAAGTATGAGTACATTTAAGAAATCCGAATATACATTACCTTCAAACTGATGGGTGGCAGAAACACTGCAGCTACTCTCGCAAAGCCACAGGGCACAAGCAACCCCCAGCTTCACTTCCTTCCCAGTTCCTCCTGGGGCACTGATTAAATACCTATTTAGAGAACGAGCAGCACCTGCTGAAACAAAGCATCTGCAGCACCTGGGTTTACCCTAGAGGTCTCCTATCTCACTGCTAATTCAGCCAAATCCTGTTTAGTTTCTGTAATTTGGTAAGTGCCTTTTGAATGGTTACAGCTGCATAAGCCCTTGGGTTTTAGTGCTTTGTACGTCACCTTAGTTTATTGTCCTTTGGGCAACTATTTCCCCCCTTTTATTTTTTAATTTATTGCATGTTTACCTGCTAGATCATACTGGGAACATTGCTACTTTTCCCATCAATTATATCACAGAAGATATTGTCAGTGTGGCTCTATTAACAAATATATCAAATTGCAGCTCAGCTCCCAGAAGAGGCTCTTGGTGTGACTGCCATGATGATAGCCTCATAGCAAATTAAATAGAAGAGAGTCTCAGATGCTGTGAGTGGCTATTGCATAATTTATCACCAGAAGGCAGGAAGAATGATGGGACAAAGCAATGAAGAAAATCAGTTCCTTAACTGTGTTTGAACACTTCCTAAATCTGGGTAGCAAAAAGTTATTTCGCCTTGGTCAGATGGACTATTTAAAAGAATAAATACACACGCTGTATAGGTGGACTATTACAACAGCTCTATATTTACAGCAGCCCTATGAGGATTGTATGATTACGAATAAGGAAATAATATTCCTACTAGGAAAGGTTATTATTCTGCGTAGAGAATAAATGAACAATTTTGTCATGAGGAGGAGGAAGCCGGTGAAGAACTCTCATGGGTGGTTTGTCGCCATGGGGCAGAGCTGAAGGCTATTTTTCATAACAATTCACCACAAGTCACTCCATTTGTCAGCACTAATTAGATGCATCTCTGAACAGGACCAGAACCTGTCTGCTCTGATGGTCTGCTTTTGACCCTAAGTCAAAGGGTCTCATGTTCTTCATAAATTGAAATAGATGTGGAAGTGACTGCTAATTTTCTGCCGTTTCCATAGATTTCGTACTAGCCACAGCACCTTTTTTTAAGGGAAAGGAAGTCAGAAGTGGACAAGCAAAGGGCATCTGTTAGTATACTCCAGGCAAGTAACAGGAAATCATAGGTCACTTCAATTACAACTAATAGAACTTCAGATAATTATTTGACATCTAGATCCATGCATACCCACCATGGTACTTTGCAGCTGAAAGGCCGCAGGGCTTTGCTTGTGTTGTATTTACTCTCCAGCACCGTTTCATTCAGTGTGTGAACTCTGTCCTCGTCAGTGAGGAGGTGAAACGAGAAGCTTGGATTCCTCCAGAAAGACAGCAGGGACGAATCTGAAGCCTGAGTTTGACAATGGCTGCACAACTGTGACATTTTGGGGGTCTTTGGCCCTGCAACTTCTATCTATCAGCCTTATATGTACCACCGCGCTTGGTAACAGGGTGCGGGCACATTGTCCAGCATCCTCAGGCTCTTATGTCCTCAAGTGAACAACGGAGAACAGGATTACAAACAGATTATAATATCTTTACATTAAAGCCACAGTGACAAACAATTTTAGAAAACAAAGTTTTCAAAAATTAGGTGTGCAAGGTTACCAGAGTCATCGGAAATGTGATGTTTCTCAGTTTCTTGTCAAGACAAAAGTACCCACATGACGAGCAAGTCATTTTTAAGTATAGGTCAAAATAAAGAAATGCAAAACTTACAGCCTTTTACATATTTTTCTGCCAACCACTACAACTCTATTTACTGTTTGCACCTTTATATTTAAAAAAAAGAAAAAAAAAAAAAAATCCCTTTTTAATATTTGTTGCCTCTACAAGTTCTGCTCTTCTCTGACACTATGACAAGGCCCCATAATAAAAAAAATCAAGGATAGGATCTCTGCAAG
This sequence comes from Fulmarus glacialis, assembly GCF_000690835.1. Lineage (NCBI taxonomy): Eukaryota > Metazoa > Chordata > Aves > Procellariiformes > Procellariidae > Fulmarus > Fulmarus glacialis. Next base: position 15,180 of record NW_009214862.1, read on the forward strand.
TTTTATATTCTGCCAAGTTTCATCAAAACAACTCACCCAGGAGACTGACTGGAGAAATGTAACAAAAAAAGTATTTCACATTTCTCAAAACCTGAGTGCCACAAAATACATCCTCAAAAACCCTATCTGAGCCTGAATCTCAGCTAAACATTAGCTTTAGTGCAACATTTATATTGGAAATCCAAACTTCAGTTCAACAACCTTTAGCATGTACTTGATCTCTAAACAGCAATGCATTTAGCCTATGAAATGTTTTCTTAAAACTTACCGTGAACAAACTAGGTCAACAGTTGATTATATTTTTAAATTACATTTGCTAAAAAAGGAATAGATCCTATAGTGCATAACTCCCATCTCTGGGTTTAACAGCACTCCGTGAGGAAGAAAGTAATTTCTGTTTTACAAAGCCAAAGAATAATACTCCTGTGTTGATGCAGGAAAATCAGATAGAATAGTGGAATACAAAGAAAAAGTGGAATTGATCCCTGTGTTTCACTGAGCAAAGCTGGATCATAAACACATTACAGAGACAAAATGGGACTGAGACGCTGCCATCACCTCAGCGGTGATGGAGGGTTTTGTTTGTTCATTTAACTTTGCAGCATCACGTAGTTCTCCCTGGTCCCTTCCTCTGGCATGAAATTTGTGGTAGCCTCCAGCAAAATGAAAAATGCAGGCCACCGTTATTTCTACTCATGCATTAAGCGGCTTCTCATGCTTCCTGAGTTTTTCTTAAACCAAATTCTAATAAAAGTAACTGGTTGGCTGATGAAACTGCACCAACCCTTGAGTCCTCAACACAACAAGGGGTTCAGTCCAACATCTCCATTTTCAGCTGCTCTGAGACTCTCTTCTAAGACAAAACACCAGGCTGACATTGCTAGAAATATTTTCATTGCTTCTTTTCACTCTAAGACCTCGCCATCTGGACCGCTGTGCCATCTCGGTGGCCCGGTCACGCTGATCCAATTGCCCTTAATCTACCCAGCCCTTCCCTCTGCACTTCACATGGGCATTCAGCCGCCCCAGCTCAGCTCACATTCTTTAATCCCTGGCACTAAACGCACAAAACAGATGAACCGTGTCCAATTCTGACCAGCTGAGATTCGCAATATGTCCTTGGGACCGAGCGCACAGCAGAACGCTTTCATTTATACGTATGTTTTTTAATAGGATTCATACAATTTTTGACCCTTCTCAGCGTTTCAGGACCGCCTGAGCCATGCAAGCAGGCTCACTGGCAGCTGGTGGGAAGAAGACACTGCCCCATCGCATCCTAATTACATCAAGGACATATAGATGTTTAACCTTGAACAAGTTCGCAGAGGAAGAGAAGAGAGAAGGCTTTGCCAGCCTCTGCTGTTACTGGCTGATGTTGCCTGAAAGGCAATTTAATGAAAAGAGGGTTTGTTTTACATGGGGGAGGACGGCTGGGGGCAAGAGATGTCTTCTCTATCTACTTTGAGTGGACAGGTTCATTTCTAAAGCAAGATGATAGCTTCCAAAAAATCGGTCTTCTACAGTCACCTCTCAAGCACAATGGCGCTGGACACTCACACCCATTTTTTTCTCTCCCTTTTTTGACAATCTCTGAAATTTCAACGTCAACTAGATAACTAAGAGCCGCACCGCTGTTCATAGATTTGAGCAGACAGTTCTAGTCCTGTACTTTAACTATCAGAGGCAGAAGATGGTTCTTACTATTCGTGTTATCGTGACTGCACAACGTCCCCCGGTTTCACATAGAGCTCCTTTGTTTCCATCTCTATGACCTCATTAAGATTTAAACTTTTAAATTTATTTATAGTTGAAGTTAATTTGTTTTATTAATGACTAAGACAGCAGGAAGCAGCTAAGCATCTCAGACGGAAAATTAAGAGCTATATTGTGATCTGCATTATAAAAAAGCTGCTCTTTGTACCTCAGCCTGAAGACTCAACACCTTAAAGAGGCAGCTCCTTGGAAACCCCATTAAATTCCACTTAGTTTTATTTGCTGGTGATGAATATCTAATTCCATGTCAGCACATAAGGAACAAGAGAGCATCTAAAAACTATAAATCTTACCACAACAGATCAGAGAGACTCACACAAGAACACGCTTGCACGTTTCCGATTTCCAAAATACTACTTTTGTTTCATTAAAAAAAATTTCATTTTCAGACAAGATGGAAACAAACTGCGGGCCACTACCAAAAGTCCCGATCCACAGCTGCTGGCATGGGTTATGTGTATTCGCAATCACAGTAGGCTAACATCAAACCTAAGGCAGAGCAGAAGCCCAACCCTGCTGTCCTTTGGTTGTCACAAATAACAACAGTTTCTGGTAGTCTGTTGGTTAATTTGAAAGTATTCCAGCACAAAGTTTTCCATCTTAGCAAAATGCAACGCACCAATGCCAGCCAGTTATCCCGAAACAATCATTAACACAAGATAAGCTAAGGTGAAAGAAAATTTTACAGAAATTTAAAATAAAGGCTTCCCAGACAAAAAAAAGGCAAGTACTTATTACCACCATGTGGCAAAATCTGCAACTTGTCTCTCCCAAATGTTTGTCAAGGTTTGCTGGCGTGTCCTGTAGCCCAAATGGCCGCTCACATGTGAGATAAAGGACGTTTGACTAAAACATTTTGTAGGAAAGAACTAATTAACTCTCTACTTTCATTAGTGAAAAATAATACCAGAGTGATCTTGAACAAGAATGATCTTGAACAATTAATGTTAATTGCTTATGCTTGTATGAAAGACCTTGACAAATTTACAGTAATGGTTTATCTTCTTTCAGGAGCCGAAAATGAGTAGCTCTCCCTAGGCTTTAGGGACATGGTGTAATGTTAACCCCGACTTAGTTAACCATTTGAGAGCCAATTAAGTGTATCTGTGAAGAAGGGGGAAAGAAAAAAAGTACTTAATAATAACGGTAATACAGACAGATGTACTCAGAAACCACTTAATTTCTTTCTGAATATTTTTAACGCATTAAAATGGAGGTATCTAACAAGGTTTTGCAAAACAAGCAACTTCAGTTAAAGGAAAAGGAAACTTCCCATTAAAGAACAATTTATAAGGCTTCTTTAGTAGAAAGCTGTCAGCTACATGTGTGCTACTCATTTAAGGGCTATTAGAAAAAGAAAATTAATTAAAATTTAACCTGCAAAACAGGTGAAAGAAAAATCTTCAACTATTAGAGTTTTTCTCAGCCAAGATATTAAAGAAAACATAAAATTTCAATGGAATATAAAGAGTGAAAGGCATAAGTTTTGCTTTCAGCTTCTTCATCATTGAAGCCTATTCAGTATTCAAGCGCATACAATATTCAAACCATTCTTGGACAAAATGATATTGAGATATCGAAGCGGCACATAGACAGATATTAAAATTCCACTGAAAGATTTCTTATGGTCTTTCTGTTCCCTTCCTGCTTAATATGTGGTATAGAAGGATCCTAATTCAATGCCTACGAGTTGTGGATGCTCCCAAATATACCGCAGGCTTCTCCTGTATGAAACTGAGAGGTTAAGTAATTTCCCTTTCTCCTTGCTATTGCGCTAGAATAAAAGCTTCTCCCAGCTCCAGTTCCTATGTTAAAATAAAAGTGCTAGGATGTGGGTGGCCTTGTTTTGTGTACAGCACATCTAACAGCTGTCTGGTGTGGATTTCTGCTTGGGAAGCTACTGCAACTGCATAAACTTGGCATGCTCAATGTGTACGCAAGCTGATTAAAAATTATGTTCTACTTTAATAAAAGAAAACAGAAATTGAGATCGCAAGGACCGTTGCAAGTACGTGGCTAGTTTCAAAGCACAAAAATCTTGCAAGTTGAGACTGCTTATGGTGCAAATCACACTATTAATTACTCTCGGTTTTGGAACATGCAATGGAGCCCTTCAGCATATCTTTCCCAATTGCAGTAGGGAGGAAAAAAAGCCTCACAAATCTATCCCTTAGGGTGGTCAGGAGCCCCCCAGCTCAGCAAGGCCATAACCTCAAGTTCAGAAAGTCTGCCACTAAACCAGCGCATAGGTGGATGGCAGTTGTTTGCTTCACATCAATGCTGCCTCAAGTCTGTCGAAGAAATTTTGCTGGCTTCAGTTCTGCAGCAGCTCAATGAGCTGTACTTCCAACACTGGTCACTCATGGAAAATGAGACAACAACCCAAGAAGCTGTCTTCTCTTCTGACATTGCCACACTCTGAGAAAGTCAGCCCTCTCATCAGGCATCTTAAACACCATCTGTCCATGTTGAGAATCCATTTCTAAAACTTGCTGAGCCTTATGATGTATGTCCCTTGCTAAAAGTAAAAACGCTGGATGGAAGATGATGAATTGGACAATATGTTTGCTTTAAAGCTTCAGACTGCTTTCAGAGCATATGGAAATGCCAGGCAATTATTATACACCTCTGTAATTCTTGCTCAAAGATATTTCCCATTTTTATTCTCTTCAGAAGAAGGTGTTAACTACTTGGTTCCACAGAAAAAAAAAAAGAGAGAAAAAAAATCACTTTTCAATATGCTTGATAAAAAGAAATAGAATCATATATTTTTTCTTATGCCCTTGAATATTCCTTGTCTTGGGCTACCTGATAACAGAATTGACAAGATATTTAGAAGTCTAACATCAGCTTTAGGGAAGATTCTAATAAATTGGGAATTGCCTGTCCAGGTCAGGTTCTTGATCCCTCCTGTCCACATTGCTGTCAGAAACAGCCCAGCTGTAGCAGGTGCTCCAGGGAAAAGCACAGGAGCTTTGTCATTCCAGAGGAATTACACCCAGACCTTCAACATTTCAGAACACCTAATCACTGGCAGTATTTTAGCTTTAAATTTTCTCATTGTACATGTCATTTTCCAATGCTTCCTTTGATCTCTTGTTCTTCATGTTCTTTAAGATTTAAAGAGCTTTCTGTAATATAAAAACAAGGTATTGATTCCTGCACAATGCTGAGTGGAGATTTGGCAGAACTGAGGCACTGAAGTTTATTTTATGGTCCATTAATTGTGACAAATTTGTTGGTTCAAATTCTACCCTCAGGAAGACCTGACCCTAAGAATAAAAATACATAGTTTCATTGGTACTGAATGTCACGTACAAGTCTTGAAGTGTTCTCAGTTGACACAAGAGTGGATATGTATGGAGGAAAGAAGAACTTTTAGGATTACACCTTATATTTTAGTGTGGCTTCTAGAACACCTTATATATTAAACAAAAATTACATCATTTGACAAACGTGGTCAACTTAAAGTTGCTGTTTGCTTTGGATACCATTGGAAGCATCGGAAATATATCCTGGTGGAAGAGAAATTTGAAATTCTTAGAAAAAAAAAATCACATTATTATCAGAAAAGAAAGTAAGAATTCTTGTTTCCATGTAGTGCTTCATATTTCTGAATCACACAGCCATTTAGGAAGCTATCAATAGCATCATTTTATACACAAAAAAAACCCAGAGGCACATAACTAAAAAGACTTGCAGAGAGTCACACAGCAGGGAAAACTGCAGATAAAAATAATAAATAAATAAAACCCCCCACAAAGCATCCTCAGACCTAGAAGCTCACTAACTTTCTCAATCGAGTGGTGGCAGGAGTTTGCTGGATATGATAGGAAATAGTCCTTTCCCTTGGGGGCATATGGGCTCCCAGCCTGGAATTGCATCGACCTCCTCCTCTGCAGGTGTGGTCAAAACACAGTAGTGATGCCTTTGAGCACCAGTATACGTGTCCATTTTCTCTCACAACAGCCCTGTAAATATTCTATCATTAACAGTGCAGCTAAGATGCAGAGATGCTAAGGGACCTCCTTTTGAACACACAACAACTGTTTACCATTCTCCAGGAAAAACTCCTATTTGGGAATGTCTGGATAAAGGAGAATACTTAGAGTCAGGATGCAGGGAGTTAAACATCACATCTCTCTAAGCACCGTCTCCCTAAGATCTCTCTGGTGCCCGAACTTTTCTGTAACATATTGATTCCATCTCTCATTAGAGGAACACTATTACAAGCAACCAAAGTATGCTTCAAAAAAATTCTCCAAAATAAGAGGATTACCCCAAAGAGGAAATACAGAGAATTAGGTATTAAAATGCAAATTTGTTTTAATGCTACATCAAAGTTACTTGGTAATAAAGCCAAGGGATTATCCTGCTTTATGAATGCAAGTGATTCTACAGCCTTTTCTTCTGTTTAAAAAACATTTCCTGTACATTCCCAAATGATTCGTAACAGGCCGCCTACTTTGTCTGAAGACCCGGCTTTAGCCAAAACTGTCTCAATAGTGCTTAATTTTAATAGTAACAAAATGCAGTCCTTCATGTCTTCGATTAGTTCATTAGACTTCTTAAAGAAGATAAATGGTTTCTGTATGTGCCGTTATGTATATGCCTAAGAGGTGCGTGTTTTTCAACAGTTGCCTTTCCGCACTGCAGAACGTCACATCAGCTAGATCCAAGCTACTAAAACATTACTCATATCATGACATCTGTTGCAATAATGTATTGGTTGTCAAGAGAAATTCAGCTGAACTGTAGCTGCATGGTGAGGCCAGATTGGGTAGCTGAAGGACTGGTAGAATAAAGCAGTCTCCTGAGTTGACTCAGCTATGGGACAAGCCTCTGATTTGGGACAAACCACTGCAACTGGAAGTGTGATCGATATGGAAATGCAAAGACAATCTTCGGTTTTCAGAGAATCCTGACATGGGCCAGATCTGGTGCTATTTAAAACCAATGAGAACCTTCCCAATGACCTGGACTTGACAATGGATTGAGACCTGGACCACTGCAGCTCAGCAATGTTCCTGCTAGCTGCAGGCATCTCCTTCCTATCACAAAAAACAAGTTTTAGCCCATCCCAAGGGATGGTAATTTTAGTCCCAAAGTCTAAACGTCACACAGAAAGGAGTTGGGATTGATAAATGGCACCTTGTAGAGAAACCTGCCAACTTGGCACATCTTGCTGCAGGCCACCCGCTGACATAGCCTTACCCCTAAGGCTTGAGGAACCAAAACACCACCACGGCCTTCCCGTAGAATTAAATTCTTCTTTCTTGCCTCCAAAATGGCAACATGGGCAGAAAACTATCTTGGATCTATACCCTTCAAATTAATAATCTATTCCTCTGAAGTAGTAATCATACCTGGCTACTTGACCATAGTAGTGTTTCATAGGTACTTGACTGCGGAGAAACAAGAGCAGATGAAAGAGGACTTCTCAAAGTATATGAGACTTGATTCATTTCAAGCCATTCTTGAAACCAGCAAAAACATAAAAGCATAAAAAGCAGAGAGTATTCTCACACACTGAAGTCTGCTGACACCACTTCTGAAACAAAACAATCTGAATTGTTTGCTGAGATAGGGTAAAGGAAACTGGCTACTGGTAATCATATTAACTTTGTTCTGATAAAAGCAACCTACATGAAACGTGAAAAAAAATTGGCTTTACTAATATCAACAACAAACCTTTTCAGTTTGTCTTGTTCAGCAAAGCTGCAATTCACCAACTGTAAACAAATAAAAAAATACTCTTTCCACTTCAAGCAATTTTGTGAGCGTCTAACATCGCATCCGTTTCCATTTCACAGAATCACAGAATATCTAAGGCTGGCAGGGACTTCACGTGGTCATCTGATCCAACCTGCTGTTCAAAGCAAGGATAGCCAGTTACTTCCAGTTCTTTGCTTTCTGAATAGTAATAAATGTCTTTTTCTAGCCCCTTTTCTTATATTGAGCTTCAGTCAACTGGAGCGTCAGTCTAAAGATTCATGCTCAGAGAGCACATAAATTGGGGCGGGGGGAAAAGAGTACTCAGTAGCTGGTAATGCAAGTGTATTGAGATAATTTAACAGGGAAAACCCATTATATTCTGCCATTTGTGCACTGGTGGAGCTCTTCAGCAATCAGCAGTCAATTCTACACCGCTTTTTTAATGTCAGAATGACTTTGAGTTAACAGCACTAATGATTCCTATGGTGAATGCCAGCATTTGAGCTATTCAAGGAAACACTGAAAGGAGAAAAATCTTTCTAAAATCTAAGATTCACTCTCCATCTTGCTTCCCTCCCCCAGTAAAAATCATTCAAAGAGCAATTCTTGGGCCCTACAAGGCATACTTTGACACACACTATGGAAAGGATCTAAGTTTTTACCCCAGGCTAATGACAGAGCGTTGCTGACACTTTAGAAGTACTTTTACAGTAACTACAGAAGACTTATTTTAGGAATTTACTGAGCCTCTGAAGTGACATCTTCTTAGGGAAAG
>NW_009214862.1:23473-33523 GCF_000690835.1 Fulmarus glacialis
CATTTTCTGCATAGCTGCAGTAGGCATTATAAAATGCTAATTTGGGGTAACCTTTCTAGAAGTGCTTAAATGATCCATAAGTCTGAACACCACTGTCTTTCCAGTACCTTAAATACCCATTTCTTTGGCCCGTAGTAAGCTGAAGTTGATCTTCAACCCATAGTTCATTAACAACTGAAAAACAAGCAAAACTGCTTGATTTGAATTAAAATATTATTTCATAGCTGATTTAATTGCTAAAACGTAAAGTATGGGTTGGATTAATTCACTGTGTGGTGGCATCATATGACACTCAGGTATTTTTTCAAGTGTGCAATTGAAACATTCAAATAAGCACAGATAAGATGCTTCCAAATTAGCTGCAATGCCGAGGAAGACGACTGGCAAAGAAGATCCCCTCTGTGTCTTTGCTTTCTTTTGTACCTGTTAGATGTTCTGTGTAATTCACCGTTAAAGCACTTCAATGTGTTTTCGCCTGTTGAAATAGTAAGCGTACTTACTCTGCCAAAACAACATGGAATTGAAAAATTCAAATTTTGTTTTTCAAAAACAGAAAATACAGTTTCAGTTCATTTCTGTCATCTGGGATAATAAAGGCAAAGCTTCCTTGGGAAATACATGTCTGTGCACACACAAATGCATGTCAAAACAGTCATTTCCACTGTACATAAAAATATTTCCCTATATGAAAAAAAACCCCTTATATTCTGCAGGCAGCCATGAAAAATGCGAGCTTGCCTTCTTCAATTCCTTACCTCTTACTGGGACAGTCCTATAGCATTTTAAGAGAAAGCAGAAAAACTTGTAGCAGTTCTGATCCAAAGAGAATTAAATTACCTTCAATTCAAATTTTACCCTGATGTAAGAGGTCTATATGACTCTTCCCTCCATGAAATTATTCTTGGCTCTTATCTCAGTTAAGTTAAATATTTATGTAAACCCAAGCCCCTGTCTGCCTCAGTTCTGTATCTGTAAGCAAGCAGGAATAACATTTCTAACACAAAAGAACATGCATATTCCTTTTGGACATATATTTGAATATAACCTTAGCAAAACAAAAAAAATATATGAAATATAGGCCATGCAAATGTAGAAAAAAATGCTGAGCAAGACATTTTTGTTCTGCTGCTAGGTAGAAACAGTGAAGATATTTTTGGTCCAAGCACATCATTCTGTTCCAACACATTACTTTATTCAATTTGATGAAAATTGAGTGACCAGAACATAATTAATGGTTGAAACTCTTTCTGTTTAACAAATTGAAATACTTTGAATTCTAACTAGCCATATGTAAAGCTCATCAATATTAATGAAACTCTCTGAAATGTATCATTTATTCTTCATGGACAGAATAGATATTAATTGGAAATAAGTCTTGTAAGTTAGGGTTTTCAGAGGCACAGAAGCAACTAGGGAAAAATTCACAATGGTGTCCAAGAGATTTAGAAGTCTAAGTTCCGTTTTAAAACTATGAATTTTCTGAAAATCCTAGTCACCTATCCACACTGAGAATGTTCAAACAACCTTACAAATGTGGCCCTCAGTACTGAGAATCCTACTTGTTCGCAATAAGACACAACATGTGAGACAAAAAGTCCAGAAAATCGGAGAAAGGAAAGTCAGACTCTCAAATTAGATTGTGAAAAAAAAAATCACCATGCTGAAATAAGAGCATGTTAGAGTTAAAACATCTTAAAAGCCAGCGTAGAACTATTCACAGAGCTATGTGTTGGATTCACAGTCCTAAATGTTCTTACAGGGAGAGGTTAAACCATGTAAAAAGTGAGCTATGCTTTGATTTTAAGAATATGGTGCTAGATGTCCTTGGCTCACAGTTTTACAAAACTACAAAATCCTATTTTGCAACAAGAAAGCAATGGACATAAGGAGAACCGAACGAATGTGAAAAGAGGCTGCAGCTATGCCAGAACAGGACCACACTAAAACTAAGATACATAATGCACTACCGAAATACCCTAACCAGCCTGCCGTTGCTGCCACCTCCAGCCCCCCCGCCCCGCAAACGCTGCTTCTAAGGCATTACCAAAGAGGAAAAAGTTTGCTAGGATACAGATGAAAAAACACAGTAAGTCTTTTTTTTTTTTTTTTTTTTTGTAACATACCATCCAGCATTTTAAAAATGAAAGAGAAAATCAGCAGCCCACAACCTTGACATCAAATTTTGCCTGATGAAATGAGCAGGTTGTTATCCTCATTAAGAATACGCAATTCATTTGCATGTTTCCAGGTGCAGTCCTTGAACATTGATGTAGGACATCATGTTAATGGCAAAGGCAGTGTATTACCATAACAATTATTTATTCAACTCTTCACATAATAAAATAAAATAGAAGTTATCTAACATTGTACTTGAGCGATAACTTCAGATTATTCTGCAATGTTGTGGACTGACTTTTCAAATACGTATTTACACAATTTTGTCATTAAGTAATTGCCAGTGGAAAGTTTGTTGTTGTTGTTGGCTTTTTTACTTTTAATAGCTTTCTCATCTCATCTGTTTATTAGATTAAATTTAAGAAGGGTGAGAGAAACATGAGTCATTAAATCACCTGAAGGTGCTTCCTGTTTATGAGGCAATAACCATTTTGCTGGGCTAATAAATTCAAGGCCCACAGCTGAACATTTATTAGCCCAAGATACAGTTATTGTTAAACTAATTGGAAGCACCCTGAAGTTGTTATTATAATGAAACTTCTAATGATTAAATATTTGGGAGAAATCGTCTGGTTTAGAGTGTGGGTTTTTTTAATGAGAAACTGAGGAGTTTGGGCAACACTACTGTTCTCGATGAGTTCCAGCACCAAAGGGAAGTGGTTGCGTCTGACTCGTTCCGAGACCAGTAACGCACACATTTGACATGGAGTGGCTCCTAATTTTTTTGCCGAGTTGCTATACACACTCATTAGTCAACCGTCATTCTTTCTTCCAACCCTGAACTCCACCAAGGCTGTAAGATATTTAGAGATCACTTCTTGTTGTGAACACCTGCAGCTCGTAGCACAGCGGACGGATCCGTTCTTGTCCCTTGCTAACTCCACTCCATTTCAACACACTATGCGATCCAGCCAACACAATCATCTGACTTGCAGCGGCCCTGTGACAGCTTTCACAGGCGTGGTTTTCATCACGGAAGGAGTGCAACTCCCAACTTGGAGTCAAATTGGAAACCATTGAAGACCAGCGAGCTCCTTCCTTTATGTGGAAATTGGTAAGCGTTTGCAAAACTGCCTCTAAGCGCGGTGTGAGCTCCGGCTGGGAGTGGTTATAGCCTCGGGCAGCGACGCACCAACTACAGGAGAAGCTGCAGCAACTACTGAGCTGTATCAAAACACAGATACCAATATCAGATTGATCTGTGAGCCTCCAAGGGCAAAAATGGATCGAAATTTAGCTCAATAAAAGTCAATGAAAAAAAATTCCTATTAATTGCAGCATGGATTTCAGGGACTAACTTGTATTCTGTTGGCAGGATGGAGGCTTTTCCAATGACAGCCCACGACATGAGGATCCCTAGTGCAGGTAGATGCTAGGAGACAAATTTATACTGCAATAACAGAGGTCTGCTGAAACTTTACCAGTCTGTCTTAGTGTTCCTATGAACCAGAGCCTAAATCCATCCCTAAATCCTGGGGAGTGCGTCTCCCCGTTGGCTCAAGCAGCCGGCCAGCTCTGCAAGCCAGAGCTAAAGTAAGGCCGTGCAGACAAGTGGATTATTTTGGTCTGACTTACTGTGTAACACTCATAATAAGAAGGATGGGCTGTGTGGAACGCACAAAGCCAACTTCCCCAATGGTGTCCATGGTGCTAAGCCGCTAGACTAGAGCTAGCGCCCTGCCAACTTGCAAATGGTGGAAAATCCTCCTGAAAAATGCACTGATGAGATCTCCCTGCGCATCACCGCCTCACCCTCAGTCATTCACTTTTAGACAATAGCCATTTCCTACCGAGCTTTATTTTAAACAGATCTGTTACAGAATGTGGGACAATGATAACTAGTGTGCCAAGTACCTAGAATAAGTTTTAAATTGGCAGTGGCCTGGATGAGATCATCAAGGAGTTATTCCCTACATCGGCAGCAGGGGAAGGATTTTGGAAGCTGTCAGTGGAAATACCAACCACAGGAAAAGTGAGCAGGCACGCTATTAATACTGAAAGTTTCTGAAACTTTGCAGTCATTTCAAGGCCTGGAGTACATCATATATGTTGTCCATAGTTGTATATTTGTCCATAAATGCTACTTCCACTCCCTTTAAAGAAAAGGCCACTTTTTCCATTGACTTCAATAAGCACTGGATTTGATATAAAGTGATCGGGCTAAAAGGCATGTAAATGCAGCTGTCATTTTGAAAATCATTTATCCATCTGATTTGCCATTTGGGCAGCTTAAATTAATTTGCCTTGCTGCTATACCCTTGCAAAGCCCACACACTCCCGTGTAAGTATCTATTCCTGACATCACAGCAAAGCAACAATTACATCAATTTTAGCAGTTCTTACTATTGAAAGATGCATATAAAAATATGCTTTAAAGCTTATAGCAATGTGTGAACCTCAAAACATTAATTTCTTTTCAAAACAACTCCATCTATTTAATTTCATAATCTAATGCATGTGTATAAGCACACTTGAAGTTATCCTGTATATCAAGCTTTTAGTTTTTCCTCAGAATTATTTTTCTAATTTTCCTCATATAATCACATTTAACAAAGCCTTATCAATATTTAGCTTGATTCACGCTTTCCGAGCAATGTAATATTTGATCGAACTCTGATCCTGTGAAATAAAATGTGTGCATTCAGCAGCTGTTTCTTTCTCTAGGTCCCCTATGAAAATACAGACTTGTTTTGCTAGTGAAAAGGTTTGTAAGTGAAATGAAAGAGAGAGAACGAGCTAGTGCCCTTTTGTTAAGCGCATTAGTATAAGGTGTATTTGTGCAGACTTGGGTTCTCGTTAAGGCTCTGTCTGCACAAGCAAAGCGGTGGAATACATGAACGTGAAGGGTGGTATGAGCAGGTCCCACTGCGGGGGGCTGCAGAGGAGAGGAGCTCCCTCCACAGCTCTGCACAGTCCTACAGGTTTCTCTGCAGCTCCCCAAATCGGGCACACAAGGTCCGGGAGCTGGAGAACACCAAGAGGCTGCTTTTGAAAAATCTTATGACAACAATAGATTCTGATTACTTAACACAGTCAGCTTCTTGTATGGGAACCAGGAAGCTAGATCTACATCTTCAATGCATTTTTTTTCTCCTCAAAATATCAGAAAGCAGCTTAACCTTGAAAATACCGCTTAGCTCCCACAAAAAAAAAAAAGAGCAGTTTATTCAAAAAGTGGTAATTAATTTTCTACAGAGGCTGAAATCACTCTGCCTAAAGCAAAATCTTTCTGACATTATTAAATGTCACAGTGCAGTTAAAGCACAATTATAAACTAATTCACAGAATAAATCTCATTAGTTTCCTGAGGCCTTATGAATAAACTGAAAGAAAAATGTTACCATATTTGACTTTCATCTCGGCTTTCCTGAACAGATACACAATCAAAAAGCATAACATTTTAATAATTACAGATGATTAAAAACAGATAGTTTGGAGAAACAGCTAGGTAAAACTGACTGCTGGGTACTTGCTGCACACGAGCAATGGAAAAGTGCTCCATCTACCCAGCACTATAAAATTCAATCTAGAACTGAAAAATAAATTTAAAACAGCAACAAGAAAGTGATTTGAGAGGTCATCCGATCTAGTGGATCTTGCCGTGACCAGATTACAAGATAGTGAATATAACTGAGCATAACCCATTGCATCTCCTGGACCACCCGGTACGCGTTTGTGCGTTCAAGCGTAGCTGCACTTGAGCGTGGCCCGGCTGCGCGCTTCCTTCATCAGCCGGGTGTCTGCTCTGCTCCAGAGCTGCAAAACTGAATTAGTTCACTGCTGGAATCCAGGAAAACAAGCTTCATTTCTCATTAACATTTTAGAAAACAAATGCATATGAAGCAAGCAGTGATTGCAAATAAATGAATAGAAAAAGTATTTAATACGTTAAACTTTCAAATAAGATATTTCACTATTTGGAAATCTTGGTGGTTTGTTTTGGTTTTGTTTTTTTTAAAGAAAGTTGTAGCAAAGTCCATAAAAATTTGTGAAGACTTGCTGTTTTAGCTGTTTACAGCTTTCTCAATTTCTTCAAATTTATCTGTCTTACCCACCCCACATGGACGCCACAAAGAAAGCAGGAACTAGATGGTCTAAGTTTGACAAAATACCTTAGTTATTCCTATTTCCTTGCTTGTGCTCTGCACATAGCTTTCACCTCTACACTAAGGTACTGAGGTCAAAATTTTCCATGGGGACAGGTGCTGGGCTGAATCTAGACTGTTATCTTCTTAATAGATAAATTAAATTCTGCTGGAAAATTAGGATGACTAAAGTGGCCACTAAAGGCAAAAACTTGCCCTGCTGAGTTGATGACAAGGGATTTATTCTCCTGAGTCTTTCAGACTGACTTGCGTAAAGCTCTTTTATGAGCTAACTAACATGACAAAAACACCTTTATTGGAAAATTCACGAATTGTAAAGACATACAGTCTCCCTGCTGGATTCAATTTCAAAGGAGCAATTTCCTCCTCCTCAGTAGCAGATACACACGCGCTGCAGTCTCTCTTTGTTTAAATAGGGATGAACCTTCTGGGCCTGGGAATTGGCTTTGATTCAATTACCGCTGAAGGCTAAGCAGCTTATCCGCAGCTTAGCTGAAGCAGAGATCCAGCTGGCCCACAAAGCCCAGGTGACGATCGAAGTTTAGAGCAGCAAGTATGGATCCAAAATTTGGTTCAACCCACTGAAAAGACAAGGCCCATCGGAAATAGTTGTCCTGTGGGCTAACACACTGGAATGGGGTTCAGAAGATGGGATTTGGGTTCCTGGTTGTGTCACAGACAACCCGGGGAAATGACTCAAACCCCGTTCCGCAATTCCACTGCTGCAAAACTCAAACCCATTACTCAACATTTTCCTATAAATATGTTCCTAAAGAACTTCCACTGATATCTGTACAGTACTCGAGTATTACAAATATGGGACCTGCCTATGAAAGTAGATAAATAGAAAAGTAACTCCTCTAATTTCACTCTGTATAAGAGTAGAAACACAGACCTGCCAGATCTTTACAAAGCCCTCATAACCACAGACCAAACATTGGACTTTAATGCAACAGTGGCATTTACAGCAGCAAAGAACCTGCCTGATCCCATAGCAGCAACTGCGGAGAAGTTTAAATTTCTAATTATGGGGTGATCATAAAGAACTAGCACCCAAAAACATAATCCAAAACAAATAAAAAGATGGTGGAAGAGTTCACTAAATAAAGAATATACAAAAGACTTACATACTGCAGTAAAGAGAACATGTTTAATACCATACTATTAAATGGAATAGTAACATTTATTTTTGCACCATTATTTATATCAGAATCAAATTCAAAGGTTTCCTCTTCTAGGGTTTTTTTGTGTGTGTTTTTTTCTCCTTACGCTGCTATGGTCAATGCATTATACTTAACTGATTGCAAAGCTAAAAACATCATGTAATGGGAAATAATCGCAACATTTCTTAAATCACATTGGATATAAGAGGGAGAAGAAATATAAACCAATCTTATTTACATTGAGACTATAATCTCCTGTGACGTCCTGCTTGCCAGCTTTTTTTTCCAGTATCCTAATATATGGATAATTTTAGGAATAGAAAACTGAATCTAAAGATTTAAAACCTTGTTGGTTTGTTGTTGTTTTTTTAAAAACAAATTCAATTCATCTATTAGAGGAAATAATAAAAAACAGAGCACAATTTAGTGAGGACTTGAAACTTTTTCTTTTTGCAAAGGAAGGAGATAAACAGCCGCTCCAAGACAGAGAACCTGAAAATAACCATAACTAAAAGACTGAAGAAGCATGGCCAGAAGATGAACCCACTCATCCAAGGAGAAATCTTAGAGAATAGAAGTCTGCGCAGCTTTAGAAACACACCAGCCATGTTAGCATCATCCGATATATCACTGGTTTTTCGAAGACCTGAATGAAGAGCAGCAGGTAACTTTTCCATGTTACGTTCACACTTAATCCTGGACTCATCTAAATTAGGAAGCTGCACATGATAAATGCAGTCATCAGATGATGATGAGAGAGGCAATTCCCAGGCGAGTCAGATCTGATGTAGGAGTGTATTAAGCAAGGCTGACTACATTAATGCCTAATATCAGATGAGATGGATTTAATCTCAGTGCTTGTCTGGAACAACCAATTTTAGTCATTTGAGAAATTGGTTATAATTCAGCCCATATCGCAATTGTTTTCTGGATGAAGCTGCAGCTCCAGTTTAACTCAGGGGACTGTTGCAATTGTCTTTAAGTAGGTGGATAGATCTTACGAATCAAAATCTAATTCTTTTAACGATGCTAAAAAAACAAGAAAAATGTACTTGGCAACAGAGAGGGAAGCGAGTGCAATCCTAGCAACTTAGAAGGTTGCTAAAACAAGGGGGAAACTGCATTTGTTTGTATTCATCTCCTACTGTGGTAATTATCTCTGCAGATTTCATGATAAGTCTCTGGGAAGGAGTCACTGAGAGCTGTAACACATTATTCAGCAAGTGTCACTTTGTGGGAATGGAACCAGTGTTCATTAGAGAGCCATAAGCAGACTTTTTACAATGAAATTGTAACAAAGTAGGCTAGTTTGATGTTTGCAAAAGGAATACTAATTTCCCTGCTGTTTCTGGGAAAATCTGCTATTTGCAAGATGACTTTTCTAAACCAATAAATCCTACGCCAGCAAGAGGCCCAGTAAAGATGCAGAGATCTTAGTAACTCATTATAATCCTTTGTAATCCCTTTAGAAATACGACCTGCTTACAAGGATGCGCGACTCTTGCCTTCTGCAAAGATATTCCCAATCGTTCTGGATTGAAGAACCCAAGGGCTTGGGTTATTTTCTGTGCAGCTGAGAAAAAGGCAATGATTTACAGACTTCAGAGACTTGTGCCGCAGCAGGTGCAGCAGTTGCAGTGCACAGCAACACAGCCGCGAGCGGAACTATTTCCTCAAACCCAAGAAAATTTACACCTTTACAACAACATCATGCCATTCCACCAGCTGCAAGGGGGAGATAGTCATTAGGCAAGGAGTTCGCAAGGCAGGGCTCACTACGCTGGGAAGCTGTGCTACCCCTTCTGTAATTTCAGATCTGGAATCTAATCAATAATTTCAACCCTTCTGTTGACATGGCATGGGGTTTTCTGTGCTCCCTACCCCAAAAGGCAACTGAGAGGATCTGGGAAAGGTCGACGTTTCAGAGAATTACTCCAAATCTTGCAAAAGTTTTCCTGTGTTTTAAGGATCTACAACCCAGCTCTCTGGAAAAAAGCCAGAAGTCCCAATGCAACTAGATCTTTTCTCCTACCCACCACCCCTCGGATACTTTCATCCTACCACATAAGCTGTCTCTAGCCATTTAGGAGTTACCTGTGCACAAAGGTTGCGCTTTGCTAATGATACTGCATTAATAAAGATACCATATGGTTGGTTTATCTGTTCTTGTATGGAAACATGTATAGGTTGGCCTAATTTGCTTGGTCTAAAGATACATAAATGTATCTTTATGTCAGACAAAACAAAAACAGAGAAACAATAAAAACTTTCTTTCAACCTAAAACCCCACAAAATAAGCAAGAATGTGGGAAATAAACCAGCCCCAGCTGGTAATCCGGACTGAGCAACGGATTCTCAGTGTTACAGGGAAAATAAAAACCTGCCTTGAGCTGCAGATTTATGAGAAAGAAATTTGGTTAAACACCAGTCCAAGCTTTAGAAAAGTTTGATTTGCTTTCTATAGATTTCAAGTCTGACGGGGAACCAGTTAATTGACTTTCTGATCCATGAAGAGAAGAGGAGGGACAAGATAATCCTTAACCGACAGAGGAAGGCCGATGGCAAGTGGAAGGGTAACTAATTTATCTTCAAAGTCAGCACACATT
>NW_009214862.1:33554-45285 GCF_000690835.1 Fulmarus glacialis
TTAACACTGCAAGGGGAGCTGCGCCAAGCAACACTATCGATGAACCTGTCCTGCAGGTACAAATTCAGATGCA
Source organism: Fulmarus glacialis (assembly GCF_000690835.1). Lineage (NCBI taxonomy): Eukaryota > Metazoa > Chordata > Aves > Procellariiformes > Procellariidae > Fulmarus > Fulmarus glacialis. The sequence continues at coordinate 33,628 of NW_009214862.1, forward strand.
GAGTTGACAGGAGAGTTGATGTAGATCAGCGCAGCTCCGTGGCTGGAGCCCACCGGCATCAGCTGAGCATCTAGCCCCAAAACTGCAGCAGGCAGCGAGCTCTGGAAACAGGTTGGCATCGCTGCACCTCAACAGTTGGGCAAGGTTTTCTCTCTTGCAAAAATTATTCCAGCCATTAACTGAACTCAAGTCAGCTCTCTCAAATAATTTCGTTAATAAGCAGATGTTAATTATATTCACGGGGCTTTTTTCTTTTCCTCCTATTTCTCAAGTTTGTTATCAGTCAAATGAACCAAGGTCAGAGATGTACCAAACAAATGATGCCCGGAGCAGATAACTCAGAAGTCAGTGGTGCTTAGAGACTAATAATTAAGGTCTGATCTTTTGCGTATCGGAGACTTTAAACAGCAACAGTCCAGTGTTGCTCATCTTTAACCATATTCAGGGACCCTTACAAAACAAATCACTACTGTTAGCTATGTTCTGGGATATTTAGGGGAAGTTATGTACGGACATAACTATTGAACTTAATGGTAGCACTCAGTTTAAAAAAAAAAAACCACAAAAAAGACCCCAACAACTACTACCTGTATCAAATACATTTTATGCCAAAGTTTGTATAAATGCCATACAAGGTGTTCTTCTTAGAGATAGGTTTTACTGGACGTTCTTAAGTTTCAAAAATGATTTAAACTCTGAAAGATGCAGAAGGGCACATTGTGGACTTTTTGAAAAAATACAGGAAGAGACAGATTCCCAAAGATCACATGCATAACTCCTCATGGGATCCTAACGAGTAAGACACTTTTTATGCCTAGTAGGAATTAGAAGCCTAAATGTCTTTGATGTTCAAAGACTATGTTTAAGCCAGGACTGATTTCTATGGGGTTAGGCATCTAACCAAATCAACTGCTCCTGAAAATCCCACTAACACACCTGAATGTTCAGACACATACATGTCTCTAAATCTGAGTCTTAGTCCCAGCTCCACATGGTTACATCCGAGATTTTCCATCAGCTAAGCCTACATAATGGTTTATGACCGTGTCTTGGGACATCCAATTATGCAGCAATTGAAATGGCTGTGGCAGTTCTGCAACATCAAAGTTATGTTATTTATCGAATTGCCAGTGTTGTTTTCTGCATTTCTTACGGGGGACGTGCTCCAAAGCTTACCAGAGGCAACAGAAAGGCTGTCACTGGTTTCACTGGTGTTAAGAACTGGTCTGTTATGGAGCGCTTTCATCCAATCCACAGACCACTCCAAATCAGATACCTTGTGTTGTACATATATTATCAGAAACAGGAACGGCTTGAGACAGTTACCTGGTCAAATGGCTTGCACAGGAGCCACATGCACTGGTCATTAGCCGAACAGCAGCACTTCCCTCAAGTAAACTTAGCATTTAATATGTCTTAACTTTGTCATCAGAATACACGCATGCAGGCTTCGGAAACATGAAGTAGTGCTTAACATATACCTCTGATACAACGTTGATGTAGTCTGAGTCTTGACATCTACAGAAGAGCCACGGGAGAAGTCCTCAAACACAGTTTCTGTAACATAAATAAAGGAACACTTAGCATGCAGGGAAGCTGTGAGTAACAGAGCAGAAATTAAAATGCCCATATCTGGCAAATATCCATGCTGGCCATTAGCAATGGCAAATAAAGCTATTCTTACAAAATAGTCACTGTGGAGGCATAACCACACTGGAGTGCACTTACAGCTCTGTGTGTGTAATAGAGTAGTTTTGCTTTGCTGGAACAAGAGAAGTTATGGCTGAGCCTTTGAGTTTTTACAAATAAGAAATGTACTTTATTTTTTATATATCCATTCATAAAGAACCTGTATGTATCTGTAACAACAGGAGGAGAACAACGTTACCCAGGGAAGCACCAATATTACTTGTTGCATTTCTTACCAGGAGCATGACTTAAAACTAGAGGAAGTGTGTGTGTGTGCGCACACACGCGTAAATATACAAAATGTGCCTTTGTACACACACACACATATATTTTAAAACATGTGTTAATATCTATCCCATATAGCGCTCTACACAGACATCATCTCACTGCTTTCAGTCAGAATTTCTAAACTTGGAGCGGTGATGCATGGAGACAGGATTTAACCCTGGGAAGGTGATAGTTGACTATATAGGAAGCACAGGACGCATCATCCACATCGCATGTGACAGCTCTTCACCAAGGAAAGCAACATTTTGTACTACGTGTGTAGGGAGAAAAAAAAAGAAAAACCTACTTTCAAGCTTTGGGCAAACTATAGCACAGATAAAATATTGATGCTAATGATTTGCCAGCCACAAATAAGACTGAAACTGCAACTTGAAGGCAAGAATGGCAACAGGCTTTGGAAGCTAGTCTTGGTACCGGGAGCAGTGCTGTCCCTCGGCGCCTGGCCCGGGGTACCGACATACTGAAATACCACCCGCTGGCATCAGGGCTGCATGGCATTTTAGCAGATAAACTGTCCACAGCCAAAAGGATTTTTAGGTCAGGTCTTGGAGCGAGCAGCTCCATTCCCGTCTTCTTCCTTCCCCCAAAAGCGATCTTTTGCAGCACAGCTCTGGATGTTCATGCAATCTGCGGAGCCACAGATGTGCGCCCAGCTTCAGCTGGCCTCCAAAACAAGGCAAGTTCTGCTGTTGACACGACTGGGAGCAGAAACAAGCCTTAAGAGTCTTATTTTTTTAAACTTAGAGCTCCTTCAATTCCTCCTCTGCTTTGCTCAATACCTGGGAGGATCAAGTCCAACAGCAAACCACTTAGCTGGGCATAACGCCTCAGATTTTATGGGTTGGGCCGAAAATGATTAGACAGCTTCCATGTTGCCTCCTGTGTCTACATTTGCAGTGTCTGTCTCTAACACGGTTAATTCACAGAGGTAAAAAGAAAACGGGATCAGGTCTCTAGACTGCCACTTCCTAGGACTCAGCTTTGATTGAGCCCTCAGTCATTGGTATTGCTTCACATCAGCAAAAGCACGTCTCCACTTGCTAGCAATTTGCACTATACATAAATGTGCCATTACGTAGCAGAAATTATAAAGCCTTGATTCAGCAATGTCATCTAACCTCCCTACGTGATACAGATCTGTCCACTTAGGAGGGGTCCTTAGACTAGCTGTTAAGAACTGTGGAGAAATCCAGGTATTATTTTTAAAAAATCAAAATACAAGCTATTTCTACAGAGTTTCTTTTTCCTAGTACACTTCCATGTGAAAAATTTAGTTATGCAAGAGACACATCCAACAGCCATTTGAGCTTTTGCTGTGCAGCAGCTAGCCCCAGAATCATCAGCACTGGAGATAGTCTAAGCACACACACATCTGTGCCAATTCCATTTTTCAGGGATGCTTTGATTAAAAATACCAGGCTGGCCTACAGGCTTCCTCAGCAGCTTGAAATGCAGGTCTGCTCCCTCCTTGCTGCACGCAAATGTTACTCTTAACCTGTTTATCAGCAAATAGCTGGATGTGGATTTTCCCAGGCAAGCCACAGATCCTGGCAGCTTTTACCTGTTGTTAGCAGAAATCAGTTCCCAAGTTCTTCGCTAACCAACGTACACAATGCCTGCTTGATTGCTCTCTTGGAGATCAGTCCTTGAGGTGCTGAGCATGTCCTTGACTCCCCTGAATTCACTGGGAAATAAGCAGATTCACAAAGTCAATGATATTTGTATTTCTCTCCACCGTCTTTAGCTGAGACAACGTTCCAGGAGGAAAGGCGCTGCCAGTACCAAGAGGTTGGGAGCACGTTGGTTCAACAGGGTAAGGAAAGCCGGCGTTTCTATATCCTGTTAAACTTGTTTTTGTGGAAAATCAAGAAGCTGTCGGCTCCAGTACAGTCAATTCAGCATTTTACACACGAAAAAAAGAAAAAGCCCAAACAAAAAACTTCCAGAGCTTTCGAAACATGCTCTTTTGTTATCTCAAACAACCTTAGTGGGAGCCAGAGATCTGCAGTACACATCAGACAGATGTGCATTTCAGCACAGAGCAGATTGGATGTTTTCAAGCTGCTGGTTTCCATCTGATTTAATATTCAGATTCGTTGGCATACACCAGCAGCTGAAAATGAAGGCCTTCCAGAAACTCAACTTTTCAAGTCATCATATAACTGTTCATGTGCAACAAAACAGAAAAAGCATATGGGGGAGGCACACTAGTGCTCTGTGAGTAATTTCTCTCTCTTTTTACATTTCGGAAGCGCAACTGGAAAACGTTTTGAAATATGGGTTTTGAAAAAGGAAGCAAAACAAAGGTTTATATATTGTTTGTGTGCTTACATGTACTAAGAAGCCGTATATGTTCCAGGAAAGGGCTATTCGGAACTTTGTACAGCTGCGAGCAGAGCTGTTCTGCTCCAAGCAAGGAAGAAATTCCACACGCTCAAATTCCTCTAATTACAAAAGCATTACATCAGCTTGGATTGCTGGATTTAGAAGCTGGATTTAGAATCCAAAGGTTATCCTGAACACAGCCATATGTAAGTCAAAATTTACCATGAACATATATGATGGTATCAATTTTATTCAAGGTGACATTTTTCACTACACTAGAGTAATTAGATTAAGTTTTGGGATACAGCTGTCTCATGCAATTGAAAATTCTCCCTAAGCTGTCATTTACAGAAGGCACTCCTCCATATTTCCCATGTGGTCCTTCATGCTTGTAATTTGAATAAATAATGCTCCTAAACTTACTTTCAGCCACAAAGTGATTTGAAAATTATCACTCTGATCATGCAAAGTCTCTCCTGATTCTAACGAGCTGTCAAGATTTTGAAACCGGCAGTGAAAGAAAAGTCATTAGTGAGGGCAAGGAAATAAAAAGCTGAGGAACAGATTTTCATGCTGGCAGGAAGAGGAGAAAAATCAGACATTATCTTTCCTGTTTTCCTCCATGCTATAAAAATGCTGCTTTGATTCCTTCCAGAAGGTTTTGTCAAAATACTAAGGCTTTGATAGGATGTAAAGGGAAAGATCTAAAGGTATGAGGTACACGTGCTTTGGGCTGAAAAGTTAATATTTTACAATAATAAAATACTATCTCTGTATTCACAAGTAGAAAAAGAAGCCTCCTGGATGGGAGATGCTATATAAACACAGTGAAAAGGACACTGGAAGGAGGCAGAAGCACTCAGATGTGTTCCACATTTTACTAAGACTTTACCAAATGTTCAGGCGAAGACTTTGTCATGTAAACCGAGCCTAAATAGTTTCGCCAAGGTAGCATAGACAGTGATAGCATAGAGATCCGAAACCTTATTAAAGACCCCAATACTAGCCCATATCTTATTCTCCCTGTACAGAAACCAGGCTGCCCATAGATTGACTTAGCAACACTTTCATATCTTCATCCTTTTGGAATAAATCAAAAGTTTCTCTGACATAGAATCTTGAATTGAATGTTTCATCTTACACTAGGCAGAGCTCCCAAACAGCTCTATAAAGAGCAAAGACAACAGCTGCTGTCTTGTGCTCTCCATGGTGTACTATAACTAAAGACTTTCTCCCTGACAGCGTGCAGCAACCATGTCATTATATTACTTTATGCAGCCAAACACTGTGGATATAAAGAACCCAAGACACAACCTTCAGAAACATATTACAGATAAATTAATTGCCTTTGACATTCCCCATTCCTCTTACACTTCCAAAGACAGGCTGAAACGTTGGTGCATTATGAATTTTTCCAGAGATGTTCAAGCTAATTTAATAGGAATAATCTGTTTATTATAATATATACAGCTCCAACCCATCAGTTGTAGAGTGGCTGTGTGGCAAGGCTGCTCCCCTGGGTACCATAAAGGCTAAGCCACTGTGTGTGCTGCACACACACTTGTTGACTAATATATTACGCAGCATATCTCAGCAAGAAACTGCATTCCCAGTGGACCTTAGACTTAAAAAGAATGAGTAGGAAGAGAGTCTGTATAACCTGCATGAAGTAGGTGTTGAAGAGGAACAATAACAGAGAAGGTCCTTTTTCTAGCAGAGACAGGACCTAAAGAGAAGATGACAAACTTGGGGAAGGGATAAAGACAGAAAACAGACAACAAAACATATCATTACAATCCGACCCATGGGTTGAAGACCTCTGGTTAGATTGCATCCCTGGGTGACTATAGGATAATTCTCATACCCACATTAATAGCAAAAGCCCTGTTGTGTCTCTGGGACTGGAATTTCACAGGTATGAGCTCCTAACCTCAGATGAGGGTCCAACTTTTATGAAACTGAGGTGCTTAGACTCTAGGTTTTGCCTTGGCGTGGCTATAAAATTCAGACCTACAACCAACTCCCCTTAAAGTTTGGGGAACGTTAAAATATCAAAGCCTAGATCAGGTCCTAACTCTGCAAAAAACCAGTGACCTAGCTTTCTAAGTCCAAAACTTGCTTGGAGCTTGGAGTTTGTATGCTGTTGGGCCTGTATGAACAACTTCCACCCACTTTAGTGCCAGTTAAATGCATACAGGTCTTTTATAAAGATAAAAACTTGTTTGGACATTCTGCTAAGGATATGGTTCAGACTGCTTTAACCAAGTCCCTCAGTAACGGTCACAGAGCCTGAAGGAGACTCCCCACTGACACATCACTAGCCAACAAGCAGGGTTAAAAAAGATATACCCTTTCTGCCCTATATTCGGTCTAACTGTGACTTTGGAGTCCACCTAAATTCCCCTTTGTCTCATTTATTTGATAAGTGGCTAATTCTCACAGATGTTAAACCTACTTCTATCTATGCTGGAAAAAGATAGACCCCAGGTCCATCATGCCATGAAGCATGTCTACTTATTACCTTCAGAAGAACCACCACAACGCTAGTTAAAAAATAACACTCAGGATCTCAAAACCGTTATGTTTTAGATAGGCAAGGCCGAGCATCTTTCTGGGTAACCCTTGGGCAGTTTTTTCTTATTTTCCTCAGCTACTCAGTTTCCTTACTGGAAGACTTGTGATTTGAAACCTGGACACATTAGCATCCCAGGCCCAATTTCTGAACCTCATTACAGTGTTAAAAATCTTAAGTTATTCTAGGCTTACGTTCTTGCAAATGAGAACTAGGCAAAATGTTGGGAGCATTCCCATTTCTTATTGCTGTCATTTCCCAAATTCTGCTAATGAAATAAGTATGAGAACATACTTTCTTCTAGCTATATTGAATGTAAAGGAGATTAAGGGTTTGGGTTTTTTTAATTTCTACACATTACTTTTTCATTGCTTGTTTTCTATGGAGATAGGTCTCCTCAATAGATTGTTTTGTTTACCTTTCCTTTCAGAGCTCTGGGAAAACACATGAGACCTTAGATCAAGCACATGGATTTGAAAAAATGAAATTTAAAAAAGAAATATCAATACTTCTACACCATCTGCTTTTATAGGGCACCAATTAAAAAGTACAGAATGCAGCATCGTATGATAGAGACCAAAGTTCTGTTCCGCAACAATGTTTCATAGAAATGCATCCATCTCTTTTTCCCCCTCCAAAGATGCAGGAGGAGGAAGTGCAACATATGTAAAAATTGAAAATACTGAAAAGATTCTCATGTGAGGTTTAATGTTTCGAATAAGACTATATTTAGATTGACACTACTTAGTGGTTGGCTCCTTCCCAATTTTCACAGCTGAGGCTTTTAAGTTATTTTAAAATCTTAGTCTAGTTGGCTTGTTGATATCACACAGAAACCCTGTAGGAGAGCTCTGACTTTCCTCTCAGAAATCAAATGCCAATTTAGTGCCTAAAGCATAAAACCCACTCTTCTTTTAGCGCTGTGCATAATCAGACTTACAGCGTTTTCATCTTTATTACATGCAAGCTCCAGAGGATAGAAAACGCACAGACAACTGTCCTCTGGTGTTCATGCAGTTCATGAGACTAGAGGATCAAAAAGCTGGTAAACAGACAGAATAACATGAATGGACGCAGCTAAAAACGATCAAAAAGGAGACATCAAAAAACAAACTGATCCAACCTATCCAGACAAAATCAGCAATAATTTACCCTTGGATGGATTAAAAAAAGGCTGTAGTATGATGATTGATTTTACTAAAGTACGTAGACTGCAGCGATCGTCATCCATGCACACCGCAGAAGTATCGTGCAGTCTGTGTCATGAACTGGCAAACAGATCGCACGTCCCCCTGAGAAAGGAGCTCTACCAGATCCGTGCTGTAAATGCCAACATTCCTCCTCCGCAGCTGGCAAAGGTTGATGGAAATCCAAGGTGATGTCTAAAGAAAAATGGAGTGCCCCCGAAGGCTGGCAGGATAAGTGAAACAAAGAGCACTCAAGATCAGAAAGGATAAAATTACACCAGTTTCTGCAAGGCCAAGCGTATTGAAGGTGCTGGGAGGAGAAGCACAGAACTGGAGCGTGGGACTGCACAGAAATGTTTAAACAGCTCCGATAAAGAGCAGTGAGATGTACGGGCACACTGAGAACCATGTAGTTTAATTCCTGTTAAATGATACTGTTTTATAAACAAGATTCTGTACAGTTCATCATTTTTGTTAGCGGATAATAAACTGGAATGGATAGTTAGAAGAGAATTAGCAAGAGTGCTTTTACAGTTAATTGGCAAGACTGATTTCACTCTGCACAATGCCAGGTGCTATCTGAAGTGCTCATCTTCCACGGCACTTCAGTCAGATGCTGTGCAGAGACGAGCAGATGATCCACAGCCAGCTCAACAGCAAAGGATACGTAGACATAGGAAGGAATAAAACCACAAATGTATTTAGGCTGGACCAAAACCAGAGACACATAAGGGGCTCTTAACTGCCTCTAAAAGAGGCAGTCAACATAATCAGTCTGATTTTGATTTTGTCAATGAAAATTTCAAATAAACTCACTACAAAAATGAATGAGCATCAGCAAAATATAAACAGTACACAGAAAATTAATAAAAGTTTCCCTGCTAGGTAAAGTTTCTAGCTATGGAAAGTATGGAGCCCAGGCTGTCAAATGCTTACGAGTGATTAATTTTCACACTTCAGGAGATCACAGAAGGTTTTTTTCATAACATTCTTCATCGCCTTAAACCTTGTGAAATTATTTATAACCATGAAAAGGGTATACATAATTTTTATTCTGATCTGATATTATACTGCAATGGCTTTTCACTAATCTGCGTAACTGTACAAAGCTTCGGACCCCTCAACTTTTCTTTCCATCAATTATTTAAACAGTGATTTCCTTTTTTTTTTTTCCCATTGACCGCTAATTAACATTAACTTACTGCTTTTATACAATTTTCTCAGGCAGAACGACAGCTAACAAATTCCTAGCAGGGCTGAAATTGCATCGGTAAGTATGGCTTAAGTTTAACCCAGTATTGCAAAAAGAGAAGTAGCTATATTAGGTAACAAATACTCTCTATATAATATAAATATTTTTATGAATGTAATGATGGACCAGCTCATTAAAGACCATGTACCATCTGCAAACTTTAAAGCACTTAAGTCTAATTGCCTTGTACATAGCAAATTTTCAGAATACAAGAACTACGATATTTTCAAAAGACATGTTTAAAACTTCCAAGTTAAAGGTTTAGATTTAAACCTTTGTGATTTATTCAACACCTTGCCACTGACCTTAATAAATCAGGTATCACAGCAGTATCTGGAGAACTGGCACAAAGGGGCCTCAATCAAATTTCCACCATTTCCATCATCCCAAAACATTTCCCTCCCTTCCACAGATGCCCTTTCTCCAGCTACCTAGGCAGCACGCAGCCTGTTACAGCATCTTGCAGCTCTGACAGCCCAATGCAGAGTAGAGAGGCTTCTGTAGCATGTCAAGCAACAGAACAGTTACTTAATTATCCTGCCAGTTTTAGCAGTTATTTGATACAATAATTCATAATATAAATTACTTCTACAGGGAGCATGAACATTCCATTTAAAATATCACAAACATCAGCAGTTCCCAATTAAGTGCAAATGTAGGAGTCTACTTAACTGCAACTAGCAGCTGCCGTATTAGGTTTTTTTCTTAGTTTGTGTTTATTTTTAAGATATTAGAGCTTAATTTATGTCTAATATGTGAAATCTGTTTTTGAGTGAAGTTTAGAGAGCTAGGAAATCCCAAAGTAAATCATCCAGATTAGTCACAATGCTTGTAAGAAAATTGTATGTCATCAATATGCCTCCCAATTCCTAGAGAAAGAAGTCTGTTCTACATCAATGGCACATTAGTTTTATTAGAGGTAATTGTGCTTATTTATTCTAACTACTAACAAGTTGGTGAAAGTGGGGGTGAAAAAAATCTTGAAAAAGCTCTTTTTTCCCAATTTTTTGAAAATGATGATTTAGAGTAATACTGCCTGATTAGATTTACATTTAACTCCAAAATAAAACAAATCTCCATGTAAAAAGAAAGGGGAAGTTTATATTCATTTTTTTTCTACTGTCAATACCGAAATTTGAAGTTTGTAAAAATTAAATTCAACAAATTTTTGAGTATATCTTACGTACACGTGCTATCAACATCTCAGAAAACATTTATCAGGGTGCAACCAAACAAAATCACTTTCCACGTGAAAAGTGCACATGATGTCCAGGCTTTTCTATCACCAACTCCAACAGCAGGTGGGTGTTTTTTATGGTATGTACTGTGAAACTGAGGAGCTAAGAAATCTTCCTATCTCAAAGGTTTCTCCCCTCCCCAAACCAGTGTCCAGATCTTTTCCCCCTCCCATTAATTTTTCCCTTTAAGTTTCTAATGACTTCTGATGATCGCTGCCCTTTATTGTTTTAATCTTTACATATATATACATAGACTTTTTTTTATACAGGGTTATATTATACCTCAGAAAGTATAATGCTGTCTCCCATGCCCTTTCATCTAGTTAAGACTGCAGGAGGTGGCTTAAACCAACGAAGGTTTCTGGAGCAGAAATGCCACGTGAACAGAGACACCACAGCTCAGCTACACTCTCCTCAGCATATGGGTTGAATTTTTTTTATGGAGGTGCAGCAACATTTGGTGCAAGAAGTTCTGGTCAACAGGCTTTGTTTCCCTTCCTCACCTCCTTTTATTCCAGATTTTTATTTCTCCGAGATCCTTGCACACAGCCAATTGCAGTAAATAGCCAGACTCATACTGCTAAAGCAGAACAAATGTTCTCAAGCTGATTTCAAATCAAAGGAGAAAAATATTTATTAAATATCTGATTTTTAAGAGAGTCTAGTGGACATGTAGGTCAGAATGCATGTGATACGCGTGGTCAAAACCTCTTCTACAGAAGCCTATGTAGTCCTCTATAGTCGACAGAGTTGCACTGACTTACGTGGAGGACTTGACCCACATGCTTGGGCTTTGTTTCTACCGCATGTGCACGGACACTGCTTAGCAGAAGAAATTCTTCATTCTGCAGCAAGGCTTAAACTGAAAAAAACCCAAACCTCTGCAAATTTACAAAATAGTAACAAAATACATCTATCACGTATCTATTTGCAGGCAAGATTTTAAATATCAAAACACTTTTTGAATTGCAGAGAGTGGCACAGAGCGGATGGGTGAAATTAGACAAAGCCTTAACGGACACACAGAGATGTCTTTGCTAACACTGTAACACTACAGCTTTTCAATGGTGGGAAGTGGTCGATAATCATAGAATCATAGAATCATTA
>NW_009214863.1:0-47882 GCF_000690835.1 Fulmarus glacialis
CCCCTTCCCCCTACTCTTGCAAGTATTGTTGGGAAGAGCGAGGGCCTCTCCTGCCCGTTTTTGTTTGTTTCTAGAGGGAGTCGCAGAATAGGGGTGGATTGCGGCTATTCAGTGGAGCTGGGTGGCCAGGGGGAGGTATGAGGGAGAGCAACGTGGCACTCACGTGGTAAATTCGTGAAAGTTTGTAGTGTGAGAATAGTGCTATGGCGCTAACCGTCTCCTTTCGTGTATTAGGATTCGATTAGCCCTTGATGTCCAGTACGGGTGGTGGAGTAGGACAGTCCTCACAGCCTTTGTTTAATATTGTTAATAGTAGTAGTATCTAAGATAAAAGAAGATAGATGAATATATGATGGATGCCTCCCTTAGAACTATTTTTTACGGAGCATCCTTTGTCATATGAAGGAAAATCTCTGCTCACATTTTTTTTTTGTTTAAGCAGCACATATGCTTTTCCTCAACAGTAACTTCAAGCAACTGAACATGCCATATTGGGACCAAACTGTGGCAGGATATAAACTTCCTTTGAAAGTGGCATTCTGTAGTGCAGTACTATCCACTAGAAATGTCTTGAGTTGGATCCAGAAGCTTTTCTGTGGCGTTTGTTTTGGGGGTTTGGTTTTCCTAACTTTTTCTTTGACACGCTTCTTCGTGTAGGCTAGTTTGGAGGATTATGAAGAAACAGTGAAGGCGGCTAAAGAGGCATGGAAGATCTGGGCTGATGTAAGTTAACAGAGACTTATCTTTTATAACATATCTCTGGCAGGTAAAGACCATTAAATTGTCCTGTCATGTGGAGGTGTAAAAACATGTTCATATTGTGTATATTGCATTAAAGCAAACATCTGCAATGAGGACCTCAAGAAACAAACCCAGACAACTTGCTCACATTACCATTAAGGTACGAAGATGAGGGCATTGACTTGTGGAAAAATGTTTGTTTTGAAAAGACTGGCAAATTTACCCAGGTTTGTGCCTGTAAGCCATTGCCAACAGGTCTGCTGAAGTTCAGAAACCTTGTAGCGAGCAAATTATCCCTGTGGGTGTGTTTAATTTCGTGTAGCCGCACGCTTTCTCCTGCGAGAACTCTGCAGAATATTTGTATACCTAACTTGTGGTGATAAATCTTGTTCTCATGGGGTGAGGAAGACTGCTGGTTTTGAGTGTGCTTTTTTTGTTCACCAGCTGTCCTGGTATTTCACAGAACAGCTACATTATTGCAAAACTTTAGTGTTACGTGGTTGTGTCAGACAATAGCTAAGCTATTTTTCCTTATCAAGCTGTAGTTCTCAGTGTCCCTGTACAGCTATGTCTAGCCATCATCCATTCTCTTGCTGGCCGTGCCAGGCTTGGTTTTTGTAACTACCTGCTACTTCTTTGATACAAGCTGAAACCTGAATTTTGTAAGGTATTCGGCATTCTGTGTTTTATCCTGCAAAGTAGTTTGCCTTCCCTGAGGAGAGCACAGTTTAGGACACAAACACACCAGCTTCCTCAGCTTCCTCAGGATATGTTAGTGTGTGTTCTTTTGTTACAGTTTGTGAATATAATGTTGGTGAGTGCATGCCAGCTCCTAATGTGTTTGGAAGTAATCTGAAAGCAGTCTAAAAGATGTCAAAGAATCAACAGATCAAATGCTTTAAAGCCTCGTCTCAAAGCTCTTTGTTTTTAGTTTGTGAATTTTGTTTTTTTTAATGAGCTTATCTGAAAGATTTTGCCTGTAAAGAGGTACGCTTGCATGGTTTATCTATTCGTCACTTCTGTCTTTCCAGCTGCCTGTTCATCAGCAGTTTCTAATCCTGTAAATCCTGTTGCATGTGTATGGTTTATTATTGATCCTGGCTATTGATTATCATCTAACATACTGATATCACATTAAATAAAAAACTAATAATATTTGGAATATGGGTTTAATTTTTCCATGATTGAGGCTTCTGTGTGTCTCAGCATCTGCTAATAAAATAAATGTCAGCAGCCATTGTCATACTGAAACAAAAAGTTTGAAAATGTGATGTTGAGTACACTTGAAAAGCTCAGAAACCGTTTAAGTGTACTTTTACAAAAAATGCTTGTTTCTTGAGGTGCAGCTGATTGTTTGGGGGCATTATGGGTAGTGTAGCTGAACAGCAGTAGCAGAACTAATAATCTGAATGTTTCTGGCAATATTCAGTGGAACTGAAGTTTTGAACAGACATAAATGTGTGCAGTGTTACTAGTCTCTGTGAGGCGGGAAACAGTTTCTTGTAAAGCAGTGTGCGTGATAAAACCAAACGAGTAACGATGTCTTGGGAAGAGAGGGGAAAAAGCACAGCAATCGGTGGTTTCTTACTGCAGAAAGGGGTGGAAAACTAGCAGTATATATGCAGCAGAAGTCACAGATGTTCAATCTCAAATAGATTCTTCTGTTTTCTGTTGTTTTGACTAGATCCCTGCACCTAAGCGTGGAGAAATAGTGCGACAGATTGGTGATGCCCTGAGACAAAAAATCAAAGTTCTGGGAAGCTTGGTAAGGTGTTTTAAGAAGCAGCTTAACTTCGCGGCGCGGGGGGGGACGGGACAGGTGGGAAGGTGTGTGTCAAAACTGTTTTTCTTGGTTTTTAAAGTACCACTCTGCAATACTAACCTTAGTAATTGTTAAAATGGTGTTAGTTCTGTTAGCTTGCTTAAAGAAATTTTAATTAAAAAAAAGGAAAAGGAAAAAAAAAAGTAAGATTGCATTCTGGCATCGTACACTGAAAATGATAATGTGTAACAGGAAAAGAAAGTGTAATTCATTCTGAGCCTGTACTCTGGCCAGGAGGAGTGTTACAACTGTTGCCCTGCTGTTTTCCCGCTTGCCTGTCAGATAGGACACTGTCTGATGCTAAAAGTGTCCTGAAAAAGACCTTGCTCTAATACAGAGCTTTTAACCTTGAGGTCTTTCTGGTGATCTGCAGGATTTTGCGAGCTAACATGTGGAGGTATAAGGCTTCAGAAGGTGAGATGGTCTTAATGAGACCTTCTTGCAGTGCTGTGCAGGACATAAAGGTTGAAGGACCACTCCTTTAAAACACTTGTTAGTTGCTAGGGAAGAGAAGGAGGCAAGTGGGGAACTTGCCACTTTCCTTTTACAGGGCTTGCCTGTATGTGCTGCTATTCAGAAACAGCTGTCAGTGAATAACTCTATGTGTAGTCAAGCCCATATTGTTAACCTACAAAACTTTGTTCTGCTGTTTCCCTTGATGTTCCCTCCTCAGCAGAGTTTCTGGGGTGGAATTAGAGTGCTAACATACTTTGTATTCCAAAATGGTACAGCTTCCCTGGTGAGTGAGGACAGTCAGAAGTTTGCTGTATGTTCCTCGGGCAAAACTTGTTGCTCATTGCCAGAGCATTTTTGTAGTTTTCACAAACAGATAATAAGTCTGTTCAACTCTTCCAGGATAGGGGGTGAACTTCAGGGTGAAAGTTGTGCAGTAGATATCCAGGTTTTAGGACTTTTCCTGGCATTAGGGTACATAAAAGGGAAAGGTATGGCAACTCACCTTTTCATATGCCATTGGAAATTTCCAGCCTTGCCTCACAATGTCCTTGTCAAGTATCCAGATGTATCTCTACTGCACTTACAGACTCACTGCTCTGTTTCTTAGTAAATATGTCTGATGCCGCTCCATTTCTGGTCACAGATAGGGGCTATTCCTTCTGTCTCAAGATTACCACAGGCATCATAGAAATACCTAGAAATACATTTAGTCACCTTTATTTTAACCTTTGCATGGGGAATAAAATCTTGTGGCAATCCTTTGAACCTCATTCCTCACTTAATAGCTTTTTCAAAGTACTATCATCAGTCTCTAAAGTGGTAGGTGATACCTGCGTGGAAGTCGCATCTAGGTATCAGAGCACAACTGCAAAATTAAGTGGAGGTAAATGAATGACTTCTCAGTTCCTAAGTTAGTGGATTTTCTCAATTTTGGAGGAAAATGTCTTTGAATACCAGCTTATTCTCATTGATAAGCTATGTCTGCTGTGTACATCTGATGTGCTTTTAACAGAAGGACACAGGTTAGGATTGACTTCAGCTAAAAAAAAAAAAAAAAATCCTAAATGTCCCAGGTTACTAAAATACTACAGATGTGTAGACATTTTCAGCGTATGAAAAATGTAAATGATCGTTTTCTTTTGCTGGAGCAGAGTAATCCGTCTTTTCCAATTTATTTCACGCCTGGTCCACAATGGAAATTGGTAATTCCAACATCCTGATGGAAATTCAGTGTTTCATTGATCTAAACCTATGAACCTCATTACTGTGGATATTCCTTTCAGTAGATTATTTTTAATTTCCTCTGTTAATTAATTTCCTCTTCTAATTTCCTCTTATTGTATGGGAATGTGACTCCTGTCTAGTGTTCTTTCTTTAAGCTGTGAATAACTCAGGACGAAATTAATCTCTTCTAATGAACAAAATGTGTATTTAATCTTACTTGGTGTACAGATATACCTGACATCAGTGGGAGACAAAATGTTTTGGGGATGCAAAGTTTTTTAGAAAAGAAGTTTGTGTTGCTCTTTATTTTTTCAGGTCTCTTTGGAAATGGGAAAGATTTTTGTTGAGGGTGTTGGGGAAGTGCAGGAGTATGTTGATGTCTGCGACTATGCTGTTGGTTTGTCCCGAATGATTGGTGGACCTATTTTGCCTTCAGAAAGTAAGTATGTGTGTATGTATGCTTTTTTTTTTTCTTTCATACAAATGTAGAGATGGAGATGTATCTTAAATATACGGTGATGTAGTGCAGCAAAATCCCTTTCCTGTGAGTTATTTAGGACGCATGTTGTCTAGGAATAGATGTGCTGGTAGGCAGTAGCGCCACCTAATGAAGCATCTAGCCTGTGGTATATAGCAAGAGAGGCAGTAGATTTTCTTTGCACTCTTTGAAGCATTAGGTTCTCCTTGACTTATTTGTTAACGAAGGTGCCAGAGGAAAGTATGTAAAAAGTTCAGCAGTGTACTTAGAAATGAGAGACCTTTTTGTCAGTTATTGATTAGCAAACAATCACCATTCTGTTAACCAAAGTTGAAATAGTAAAACTTCATGTTGTCATGTTATTAGGTTTTTCCACAATCTAGCTAACATTGTTCCAGTAAGCTGCACAGCACATATAATACAGCTTTCCACAAGGCAATGCTCTGATAGACAGAGGAGTGATGCTGGGCCCCTTGCTCATATGGTTTCCTTTTTAAAAAAAAATTAAATGGATGCAAATTACATTATGTTGTATCTTTGCCTTCAGGACCCGGCCATGCCCTTATAGAGCAGTGGAATCCCGTTGGGTTAGTAGGAATCATCACGGCCTTTAACTTCCCCATAGCAGTTTATGGGTGGAACAGTGCAATTGCCATGATCTGTGGAAACGCTTGCCTCTGGTAAGATACAGCTCTCCAATGTGCTTGTGCTAACAGTATTTTAAAATTAGAGAGCTATTATCTCAGGCATGAAATTGTTATCAAATGTCTGGTGTTTCTGTATATTTGATGCTATAGGCTTAATTTCTATTTATTTTTAGGTTCACCTGCAGTGAAAGAGCTTTGTTTTATTTTGTGGTAACCTCTGTTATGAGGTATTGAGGTTCAGATCTGTCCAGGACTTAGCCAAATGGCCCTTTAATTAAAGAACCCAGGTTGAGGTCCTGCAGCAGTGGTAGCGAACAGTTAATGTTTTCAGAATTGGTACAGCTAAAATTAAGAGTAAAACAAGTAGCTTTACTTCCTCTCCCTGCTGTTGCTTCAGTTTCTCGTACCTGCTTCAGTCTAATGTCTGGCATAGCTCTTGTTCATGTGGATTTCAGAAGAAGCTCTGAATGCTCAGCTGTGGAAAGAAACGCTTGAGTTCCTGTCTTAACATGCACCTGAAAACCAGCCTAACCAAAGCGTGCTTTATTTGAGATACCATAAAAATTGCAAATTTGAATTATTTCTTATTCTCGAAGAATTGAAAAGAAAATAATGTCTTTTTTTTTTTTTTTTTCTTTTCAGGAAGGGTGCTCCTACAACATCCCTCATTAGTGTTGCTGTTACAAAGTAAGTTCTGGTTTCTTTGCTTTCTGTTTCGCTTTTTAAACAACTTCTTTTCTGTTTGAGGTAGTGCTGAGTGGTCAGACGAGCTGCTTTCCCCTTGTTACCTAAAAAGTAACAGTATATATAGGATGTTACCTATACTGTAGGCTAGTTTTTTCTGGGACCAGGGCTGTGCTTTTGCTGAAGTAGGGCTAGCTATGTGGGTTGCTTCCTTGTAGAAGATTAATTGCTCACGAAATTCAGCTTCCCTCAATCACACACTGATGTTTCAGATTCATCCCTTTTTTGGGGAGTCTCAGCCCAACATCAGCACCCAGTTTCTTGGCAAATTCTTCTGGCTGGCTGTATAGACCTATATCCTGAAGATGCCTTCACACAATCTTTATTATCCAAACTTTGTAACACCTTAGTATGTGTTTCCAGCATTCAAAACTCATTCTTGATAAAAAGCAGAACTCCAAAGAATAAGTGTCATGGTGATACTTACTCTAGCCTTATTGTTACTTTACTTACTATATTAGCATTTTAAATACTTAATCTATTGTATGCTACAAATAACATTTATTTTTAAACGCTGAGTATAAATAGGCCCCTTCAAAATAACTAATTAGTAAATCTTGTAGCTTTAGTATTAACTCCTGAGAACAATGGCCCCAAACTACTTACGAGTATTTTATGTAACTCCATGAAGTTATATCAATGTCTCTCTTCCTAATGGTGAAAGACTGTATGGCCAAGGTTTTTACACGCTGATCTAATGCTTGTCTGTGCCAGTTGTGTGGACGCATAGTGAATACATTTTAGAGTCTTACTTCTGTGTGAGCTATGATTGTAACACCAAAGTCCTTGACGAGAGGAGCGTGTTACTTATTATACAAACTACATGTCAATTAACTGCAAGACTGCTGCTTTTTAAAAATCTGTAGCTTCTTCATGTACATGGTCAGACAGTTTTAATGGTTCATTCCCTATTATACGCACCTGTTAGAAATCTCTGAAATTTTTACATCTTTGATTCTAGGATAATTGCCAAAGTCTTGGAGGATAACAAAGTGCCTGGAGCAATCTGTTCTCTGGTTTGTGGTGGAGCAGACATTGGGTACGTAACATTTCTTGTGCTTTGTGAAGATGTATAGAGGATAAAGAATATTCTTTGAGGTATTTCTCGTAAAGTTATTCTGATCTCCAGGAGTTCCCAGTACATGCATGTACCTGTTGCCATGGTTTTTATCAACTGGTCTGGAACTCTGGCCTTGCTGTAAACATAATACATATTTCTAATTGCTGTTGTGAGATCAGCTGCTAACAAATAATTTATCAGATAGTTAATGAAGAGACATGACTAGGTTTATATTCTACTTCTGCATATGCTTACACCCAAAGAATACAGCTAATATTAAATTCTACTCATCATGTTCTTAAGAATTTTCAATTTCTAGCCCGTTGGCCTTTTGGACCACTTGTGGAGGAGAATACTTCCCCATTTTCCATGTTTACATAGGACTCTGCACTTGCTTATAGATGCATACCTATGCTTGGCAGCTGTACAAATCAAGTTGTTTTGTTTGATAATTACAATGTGGAAATTCCCAGTACAAATATATATTCAGATGTATCTTTTGAGCATTTCAAGAGAAGACAAAACAGATGGTAAGCATTAAAAAAAGTCATAGGTATGCATATTTTCTTAGGGAACATAAAAATTGGAGCTGATCTCACTACATACTAGAGATTGACTTTCAAAATTGGTACAAGCGATGGTCTTACGGTCTGAAAAGGGGAGGAAAACAGCCTTGGTCCTCTTTTCTGATGAAGAAGAAGCTTTCCTGCCATCTGCTCAGTCACTTACCTGATGTTTTCAAAGAAGTGGCTCTGACTTTAAAAGATCTCCCTGGTTGAAGTTCGTTTGTGTGGAAGGTGCAAGCAGCTTTTCCAGCTGTCTGCTCTTCCGCTGAACATGGTGGTATGTCTCCCGTTGTTCAGGACAGCAATGGCGAGAGATGAGAGAATGGACCTGTTGTCCTTCACTGGCAGCACGAAAGTGGGCAAGCAGGTAGCGCTCATGGTTCAGGAGAGATTTGGTGAGTGTGTGGGGTCTCCTTCATTTCATTTCTTTCCATGGTTGGCAAAGGCAAAGGCAGGGGAGCCCCGTAGGATTTTAAAACACTTACCTCTTGTATTGCCTTTTTTTTTTTTTTAACTTGGTGGAAATAGGATGTTGAAACTGCTCAGAGCTAGGTACTGCATTTTTCAGTTAGTTCTGTCACAACTCAGTGGGTTTTTTTGTCTATCCAGAAAAATGTGTTTAATGAAACTTAGCTCTAGTTAGAGGTGAGCTCTCTGAATGAGGTGCAGTGAATACACATGCACATGATATGACTTGTTTTGTGTTTTTATTAGGTCGAAGTCTGCTGGAACTGGGAGGAAACAATGCCATTATTGGTAATATGCACTGTAGAAATTTAGTCCCATAGATATTTGGAAGTTACTATACAAATGTTTGTAGCAAATTGTCCCTTTTTTCCTTTTTCTTTCCATGCTAGGGGTTTAAAAAGTATGTTGTAGAATGTTGGGTTTTTTCTGTCTTCAGTATTGTGGAGGGGTAGTGTATTAAAAAATGAAAGTTCAAGCTCTTACATGTATTCATTGTTGAAGTGAAGATGGGAATGGGAGAAGCAGGAAGCTTCAGTAATGGGATGTGGACAATGCTAAATAAATTTATTTTAGGATAGTTCTAATCTTGTGAACACCACATCTTTAGCATTTTAGAATATAAGTACATATATATAAAGTCTAAGACACTTACGATACTTGAAAGCAAAGCATGCAGGTATTTATTTCGGTTGCACATTTTACGGGTTTAAGTAGCTTAGGGTATGATCTAGTTCCCAGATAAACATTAAACATAAGTACTGTGAAGCTGAGCAATGTGGCAGAAAGAAAATATAAGCTAGTAAATACCTAAACTGCTGTCTGTTGTGTTGTAGCCTTCTGTTTCACCTTTTTCACCTTTCTCATATTAGGAACAAATATAATTGCCTATCTAGAATATTAAGCTCTTTTGAAAACCACATTTGAGCAGGTCTTTCTCTTTTCCTGTGCTGCTTCGCAGCCAGTAACATAAACTTGTTTTATACTTAGAGAATTGTTTCCTTTTTTGTATGAAAGTCCTGCTTTTTCTGTAATTGGCTTTGAATGATGGCATAAACATTGTTTGGTTGGAATCTGTCCCAAATTTAATAATAATTTTGGGCACTTAGAGAATTGTGTGGGACTGGTTAAGCTGAGTGATATTTTGGGGATCCTTAGAGGCTTATACATACTGGCTTTGCTTTAAACGTCCCAATGTCTTCTAGCCAGATGAATTTTTTCAGCTCGTTTATATTTTACATTACTGTGTACCTGTGTGTTTTAGCTACTTTTTTTGCATGCCATCTGGATACACCTTGCCATTGTTTCTTTATGCTGCTAGACGTCTTCTCAGAGAGAGGGACAAGGTGATGAAACAGCAAGAAATTGCTTGTAGTTTCTTGAACTAAGATGAAGCTGAGGTTCTTTGCTAGCTTTATTGCGAAAGGCTCTCTTCACTTGTCCAGACCTACATTTATGTCCAATTGTGTTTGTCTAATTCCAAGTGTAAAATTAATAGGAGTTTTGAGGTATTTCTGTGTATCTTAGTGTGCTATGCTAGTGCGACTATTCTTAATACTTCTTGACCAGCCTGTCAGTTTATTATATTGTTTAGTGTCTTATGTCTTGCAAACTGCCTGTTTACTTTAGTAACATGCTGATGTTTTAATTTTTGCTAAGTGTTTGAAGATGCAGATCTGAACCTAGTCATCCCATCTGCTCTATTTGCCGCTGTGGGAACAGCGGGTCAGAGGTGCACAACTGCTAGACGGCTGGTGAGTAAATGTGTATTGTCTGGTTTCGGTAGCTCCGAATTTAAACTTAATTCCAAATTAGCTCAGAAAATGCCTAACAATTCTTAATATTATGGAGAGCAACAAATACTCTTTGAAACACACTTTTACTTTGTCAAAAATTAGTATGATGGGAAAATAAGATGGTAGTTTGTCATTCCACTACAATTCTAGCTCTAAGGAGTTTCTTTGTATGTGTTTCTAAATGTACCTGGTGCTAAAACTCAGGAAAATAAAGCTTACCATACTTCCTGTATTTCTCTCTGTTTTCACTGCCAGAGCTTCTTTGCTTGTGCCTGCTACAAATTTTGGTGTAGGGTTTAGATTTCAGCAAAGCAAGGGTGTGTGTGTTGCTTACTTTATTATTAATTTTTTACCAATCATTTTCAACAAGTTTAAAGGTATTATACTGTCAGCCTATGTCTGTATAATATTTTCAGAATTTGGTTGATTGGCTAAATAGTCGTCAAAATTGATGTGCGCTAACTTTGGGTGCATAGGAAGGGCAGTGATTCTTCAGACTATAGCAATAAAAATCACTTAAGTATTTGTCCTAAAACACTTAACTGAAGAGTTTACAGAGCACATTGATTTGAGATGGGATAAAATTAAAACAGGTTTTTGTTTCTTTGCTTCTTTTAAATCTTCGTGGTAAAGATTTTAAATCTTCATTTCATGGCGTTGGTGCTGTTTCGAGGCCTTGCTCATGTGTTTATTTTTGACTTTGGGATTTGCTGAATATGAGCCACACTATCTCAATACTTCATTCGGCCTCCTTCAAAGTGCAGTAGTACTTCAGGAATATTTACATAGGCTGACATGTCTTACAACCTTCTTACCACATTTTGTTTAGTTCCTCCATGAAAGCATCCATGATGAGGTGGTGGCAAAGCTTGCTAAGGCCTATGCCCAGGTCCGCATCGGTGATCCGTGGGATTGTAAGTAGCTATTTCCAACTCATGGGTTTAGGAGACAAGTTTTCTGTTTGTTTCCTTCTGTTTAAATTCCAAAGAGATTATAGATGAAAGCTATCTAATTTTAGTAGTTTACGAGGTAGTGGGGATGGCTGGTTTCATTTAGAATAGAAACTCTGAAAGGGAGATGAAGAATCCAGCTAATACTGCTCATCTTGGACTGATTAAATAATTACTCCCAAAATGTCATGATAAGAATATTTGCAAACGTATACAGTTTTGTTGAAAATATGTCTTTGGATCTTCTGGTTTTAGCTGACACTCTGTATGGGCCTCTTCATACCAAAGAAGCAGTGAAAATGTTCCTTGATGCAGTAGAACAAGCAAAACAACAGGGTGGCTCTGTGGTCTATGGTGGAAAGGTAACTTGTATTCTCCCTCCTACATTTAGTGCTCTAGGAAAAAAATACTGTAACATGGTGGCTTAGGCCAAGATTGTACCTCAGTTTGTTCTGTCAGCCATTACAGGATGTTAAGTTAGTCAGTCCAAGAATGTTTGAATTGCAATCCTGTCTTTAAGATAAAGATGGGTCTACTTAGAAGCTACCTTCTCCTCCAAGAAATGGCTTAAGAGCTTTTGGCTGTTCCTTGCACTGCTCCCTAGTTGCAGGTGGTGGTGAAAATACAAACAGCAATGTAAATGGTGAATATCAAACACACATAACAGTGAAAAACCGCTGTTCTGTCCCTGGATTCACAATATTCAACTTCAGGAAATACTGAAGATTCAAGTAAGCCACTTGCAGATCTTCATCATATGCGGTATTTAATTCTTATGGACTTAGTGTTCTGGCAATTCTTTCACTGGCACTTTATTTATTCCTAATACCTCCAAAGTTCTAATCGGCTTACTAATCAACTTAAAAGTAGGAGAAAGGAGGTGGTGTTTGTCAGCTGCTAGACTTTGAGATTTGATTACCTGCTTGGTAGACTAAGTTATGGTTCTGTATTTTAAATACTTAAATGAGTAAAATTTAAGTTATCTACTCAGATGATCTGACCTTCTATTTCTGATTGCTAGGCACAACTATAGTAATCCGACCACGAAGGATTCCCTTCCTACACTAGTACTAAGCAGGGTGCTGGTTTGAACTTACTCAGTTGTTCCTTCTTTTATGTGTTTTGAAGGTTATAAATCGCCCTGGAAACTATGTTGAACCAACCATTGTGACTGGCCTTCCTCATAATGCACCCATTGTCCACACTGAGACATTTGCCCCCATACTGTATGTGCTGAAATTTAAGGTAAAATAACAACGGTGAATTAGTCAAGTGTCAAGGATGCTAACAGAAGAGTCAGGAGAGAGGTTTCAGATATATGTCATATTCATGTAATTGTCCTGGCACTTGAAGAAGTGGTAACTGTTGTTCTGCACTGTGGGATATCCACTGTAACAGCTTACCTCACTGTGTAGCTACATTGATGCATTTTCTGTGAAGAGCACTGCAGTTAAAATGAGAGTCTGTACAGGAGTAGATTTCTGTTGTTCATGTCAACCTGCTCAAAAGCAGGTTGTGTGTTTTGTGCAGTGGTGGAGGTATCCTACCCCTGACTTGGTGCACGTGTATTTGCCAAGTAGCATTCACGTTATTTGCGTTATGGCTGTGGTATGTTGGGTTTTTTCTCACAGTGCTTCTTTGTAACTGCTTTGCTTTGAATGGTCATGGTTTAACCATTGACACACGATCCTTCTAGGAGGAAGAGGAGGTTTTTGCCTGGAATAATGAAGTAAAACAAGGTCTTTCCAGCAGTGTCTTTACCAAGGATTTGGGAAGAATTTTCCGCTGGCTTGGGTATAATTTAAATTATTTTTCTACCTTCCTGAAGCATAAGATCAGTCTTTCACATCTTCTGTAAACCTGTGCACAATGCTAGTTGAGTGTTTTATAGCCCTCATTTTAAGGAAGGAGCCTTTCCTGATCCTGAGGAGTAACTGTGTCTTATTTCTGTTTGTAGGCCAAAGGGATCTGACTGTGGCATTGTGAATGTCAACATCCCAACCAGTGGGGCTGAGATTGGAGGTGCTTTTGGTATGTTACTTATGCTTTTTTCTTTATCCTTTAAGTGATGAAATCCTCTAGAATCAGGTCTAGAGACTTGGTATTATTCCTCAGGTTTCATTTTTTTAAAGGTGGGGGGATGTTTTTTTCTAATGTCTCTGGAAGAGAATAAAGCATTACCACTGTAAAACCAGTATAGTTTAGGGCTCCTCATGTTATTTTTCAAGGTTTTAATCAGCCCATTTAAATTACTAAGTCTGAATAAGTCAGTGAAGTTAATTTTGAATTATACTGCTTTAGCAGAAAACAGAAATTGACTAGAGGTAATTGGATTTCAGCTTTTAAAAATACCTGTATTTTTAAAATTTTACCAAAAATATTTGGTATCATTCCTGCCCTCCCCCCCAAGGGAATGTAACTCAGAAGTATGTTCTGAATGTGTTTAGAGATGTGGCTGAGT
This sequence comes from Fulmarus glacialis, assembly GCF_000690835.1. Taxonomy (NCBI): domain Eukaryota; kingdom Metazoa; phylum Chordata; class Aves; order Procellariiformes; family Procellariidae; genus Fulmarus; species Fulmarus glacialis. Next base: position 13,411 of record NW_009214863.1, read on the forward strand.
GGAAAACTGTTTAAAACAGTTCTAATTAAAACAATTGAGCATTTTTGTTGTGTATGTTTGCATGTGTATATAAAAATTACAGCATGAAGTATTTTTGTGAGAAAGTCTTTAAATACATTTTTGCCTTTATTTCTCTTTTTTTATATACTGAAGGAAGTGAGGGGAGGGAAGAAGAAATATTCACCTTACCATTTAAACAGTACAAGAACGAGCACATTCTTGTACTCTTGTCTCACGTTAAATCAAAATATCTTTAAAACAAGGTCCTCTGGTGCCAGCAGGATGAGACTTTCAACTCCAGGCAGATGTTTTTTGGATCAAGCATGAGGAGAGAGCTAGCTGTGTGAGTTGTATGTGGTGGTGTTCTGGTAATTATTTCAGATATAGAACACAGGTGAAGGAAATAGTTTTTCCCATGAGTTTTTATAAAATGTCTCACCTTCTGGACTTATTCCAGATTCCCATGCTCAAAAAAAATTTCAAGTTTTCATTTATAACCTTTTTCCTACAGGTGGTGAAAAGCATACTGGTGGGGGAAGAGAATCTGGAAGTGATTCATGGAAACTTTATATGAGACGGTCTACTTGGTAAGACAATCTTTTTAAATTCCAAAGAAATGTAAATTACGGATAAACTTGCAAAAGTTCAAAATGTATAAAGCCTCAACTACACGAGGCTACCTTTGCTAAATGTGAGATAACCATGTATGAGCGTAATTGCCTTTTCTTCATGCAAGAACTGACATCTGTGTTTCTAGTAGAAGATGATTTGAAGGGTCTAGATAAAGACCTTTCTTTACTTACTGTTCCTCAGAAGGAAAAAAAAAAATCCTCTTGCCTGATTTTAAACTTGGCTAAAAATTAAATCACTGAAACTTGTCAGGAAATACATGAAGTGGCAACCACAGTGAAAGGGCCACTGTTGCCAGTGGTGGATGATTTAGCTACATGTTGGGTATCTATCCATAAATCTCCTGTAGTGGTTGACCATTCCCACTCTCTGCTGGCCTCCCTAGCCTTTACCTGTGCTAACTTTGGTTTCCATGCAGAGGGTTATGAATGCGATAAATCCCACCTTGATTCTTCTGAATGGACATTTTCCTAGTAAGAGATTAAATAATGATACTTTACTTTCTCCTTGATCTATCAAGGAAGAGATAATGGGGAATATGATCTTCCCCGTACACACATATTGAAAACCGGAGTAAAGTCAATTCATAACTTTAATAGGCAAACTGCTTACAGAAGTTTTTCGTGTATGTGTGACAGAAATCAGAAGCCTTGTACGTAGTAAATGGGCTGCATAATTTGTCTTAGCGATCACACCTGGTCTCTGAATACTTGTTTCTCTTCCAGTACAATCAACTACAGCAAGGATTTACCTTTGGCTCAAGGAATCAAGTTTCAGTAACAGCCTTATGAATGGCCGTGCCTGAACTCTCCTAGCATTTCAGAACCAAGCACCTTCTAAGCCTCATGGTGAAGAAAATTAGTTATCTGAAACTTACCTGCAGCAAGGATACTAATTCTGTCAAAAAATCAGCTACTCTTAAATTGCTTCACTTTCAGTGTATGAAATTACTACTTCAATCTTCAAATGAGAAGTATGTGGTCTTTGAAAAGAAGGGAGGGTGACTGAAACTAACAAATTTGGATTCAGGTGGCGTGGATGATCTTCTGTTGCCCTATCACTGTATTTCAGTATCAACACTATTTTGTCCCCTGCCTCCCCACCGTTCACTGATACTTCCAGCTAGTAGGTTTATGCTTCAAACTATATGTTGAGTTTCCTACAGATACCTGGTGCTATGGGGGGTGGGCAGTACAGGGCTATTTTTCAATGCGTAAATAAAGGTACATTTTGTGAGATGCCTTGGGCTTCTAGGTTTTTTTGTTCGTTGTTTTGGAGCAGGAACATTCAGCTCACTGTCCATTTTCACACACTGAGCTGCTAGCTGTGAGAAGTATCACTGGGCTAAAAGGACTGCTTTAGTTTCCCTGCCTCTTCTTGAGAAAGAAGACTTTCACCCTGTGTGTTGGGAGATAAGGGGTAAGACCAAGGGCTACTCTAGTCTCCTGGAACCTCTTCTTAATCCTAGGAGGAGTCACAGCCAATTCAGGTTGACACAGCACTTGTGACACCCAACAACCAAACCAGCTGAAGAATTGGAGATACACCCGGGAGGGAATACTCTTCCAGAGGGAATTTGCTGGGGAAAGACAAATTGTTTGTGTGTGTTTCACCTTAGCTGGGAGTGTCTCATGGCCACTGAAGACTACAGCCGTCAGCAGCTTATTTAGGAGCCTTGGTCAGAGTCCAAGATGAGAAAAGGCACGGTGCTACTAGGCTGATTATAGCCTTCCACAGAGTAACTTCTGAGGTTTTTAATGTACCATTTTTGGAGGAGATTTCTCTTCCTCTCAGTCTTATGTACCAAGTTCCCACAATCTCCGAACAATGCCAAGCTGTTCATTTTGGGCTTAGATTCTAAGACGCCGATTTGGCTTTTGATTTATTTTGACTAAGATCTTATAACAGCAATGTCATCCAAATTATGTTAAAGATCCAACATGCCGCAATGCTAGCTGGTTGTCTTTCACCTTAATACTTAGTTTTAAAATACATAGTGTTTTGAATTTTACATCTGTATTATAGAAAGTATTTTGGGTGTCACTTTCTACAGAACAAACAGTAGGCAGCCGAAGTTTTTTCCTACTGAGTCTCTTACAGCCAGCTGAATTCCCTCCTGTAGTTCTTTGTGCTTGGCCATTTAACTAGGAAACAGATTTCATGAAAGAATGTTGTGTATTTGCACACAAAAAGAACTGAAATCCCCTAAGCAGACAGATAAATCACTGGCAGATAGAGGACAAAGAAACAATCCAATTCCTAAATGTAATTATTCTGAAAATAGCACAAGTTATAGAAGCTCTATTCTTTAACACTGTTCTGTGGCACTGAATGTCACTATGAAACTGTCTCATAAAAGTAAGTCCAAGAACTTTTCTCCTTCCCCTTTTTGCTGCTTATTAATAGTTTTTTGATAGCCTTATTATGTCACATGTGTTCTAGAAAATTAAGGCCTTTTTACTCTTTTTGGATAAAATGATTTCACAAGTCCAGTGGCTTAATTTACAGGAATAAGGTTAACTCTGCCATCTGGCTTTAGGTATGTGAACTCGGGCCACAGAACAGAACAAAAATGGGATGGTGAGTCTGATATTTGGCTGGTCTTCAAATCATTATCTGAAAGTGAGTATGAATGGAAAAAATGTAGGAATATAATCAAGAGGGTGACTGTATAGCAAACATGCTAAACATTTTTTAAAGGTTAATTTGATGTTTTGATATATAACAATCCCCTCTTCAACACAAACTTTTGAGTAGTCTTGCAGAGGACTCAGCTTGAAATACTTGTGTAACTACCTCTGTGTATTAATGAGTAAGCGCATTAGATGCGCTTTATGTAGGCAAGTAACAGGCTCTTTCTGTAAATAGATTACAAATTCATCCTGAGTTTTGCTGAGTACATGAATTTCTATTCCAAAAGGTCGTGTTATCTGCATTGTCATTGAACTGCTAGTGTGGCATTACAGCAGGTAATCATAACACTTCATCTGCTTCCCAGACAGCTTTGAATTCTTTAGATGATTTTTTCAATTTGCTTCTCTCCACCCTTCTATTTATTTAGTTACCTGTTGTTGAAGAATCCTACCTGAATTGACTAGCTGAATGACTTCCAGTGAAGTGGCTCTGGGGAGAGTGCCTTTTAAAGACAGCTGCAGATTGTAATAGGTTTTGGCAAGGATTTAGGTGGCTATAAGCAGTTATGATTATAATGAAGTATTAAACTAAGGAGGTTTAAAGATACTGTAACCACCCTGTTTCTCAATTTCTGTTTTAATTTGGAAAGTCCACTCAGGAGATTGTAAACTGCCTTAGCTGTCATTGGGTTATCTCACCCAAGGAAAGCAATTTGAGAGTTCATAAAATGTGTCTTGGAGCTACTGGTATGTGCAACATAATGGAACTTGCAGTTCTAATACAAATGCTATCAGCGGCTTCCACTGTTGCATAAACTTGATTACCACTGTGTGTGTAACACCAGTGAATAACAAGTGTTAAACGACACGTGATCAATAATTCATTTGTTAGCACAGTATTGCTTACTGTGAAATGACCTTGATGGGAACAGTCCTGCAAGTGTTTTCTTTTTGCCGTATTATTTTTAACTGAAGAAAAACGCAAATTCTACTAATGTCATTTTTACTTACAAACAAACAGAGCAATTGCTTTTTTAATGAACGGTGAAAAATCAAACCTGCAGGCTGTGAGCTGCAGGCTGCTACTCTTCCATTCTATCGCATCCTATCACAGGAATACTGCTCGCCCATAGTAGGTCTCAACTTGGGTTTTTGCAAATAGCTGCCCTGCAGCGGTGAATTTAGAACAACTGGGAAAGTACTCACTGTTATCTTTCAGTACTAAAAGACCAACCCATTAATATTATATCACGTCGTTTTCGCATGGTATTTCCGTCATTCGGTTCTATGCGTTGTTTCTGGATGGGTTGAAAACCATGAGGCTGCCAGAACTTTTAATTTGTGGCAGCTGCCTATGTTTCTGTATGACATATTATATATATAGTTGCTGCATGCAGGACTCATTAGCCTGTACTAATCCATTCAAGTCTCTGCATTAATCTCAACAGGAGCTATGTAAAAAAAGAATGTGTAAATTACAGGAGAGCTCTTTGTCTGGATCATCTTCTGAATCATTTGCCACGTTGGTGCTGCACCAGTGTGTTGGGCATGTATTGCACAAGTGTATACTCTTATTTTCCTGTGTGGAAGAGGACAAAAATTTTTAAGGCTTATACATAGGTAAAATGACTTAATCACATAGAATTAAATTCTTGAGTAAAAACAATGGCGTGGAAAGAACTTTTATGTCTTGTGTTCGGTATTCTCAAATGTGTATTCCTTGATCAGCAAAACATGCTGTCATTTGCTACATGCCTAGTGTTTGAAAACTAATGGATTAATTGCATTCAGTTGTTTGCAAACTTCTGCTCACTGAAGTGCTTCTTGCAGTGCAAAACGTCTCGTCTAACCTTGCATTTTGAACATTTTGAACCCGGCTGTCTGGGGGTACCTGGTACAAACATACATACTTGTTCACAGTCTTTCTTTCTTCTGCTAAATTATTAGCATTGATTTTCTGTACAGCTCATTGCTTTCCTCCAGTTAATAGAGAAATGTTTCTGTGTTTTGGGACAGGGACCTGCACAGTAAGGTGTAGCCTTTTTTTTAATCGTCGTGTTCCTCCCGGTGTCGCTGTTGGTCAGGCTAAAGCCTGCCGATGGGCACAGAGCAGCAATCCCTCCTGCGCAGAGCAGGCTTTGGGTTCGCCAGCCAGCTGTGTAAAACACAAACCTCTTCTTCAGAATGCCTTTTATATTCTAGCACATCTGGCAACACTACTTCTGAGCTGGTAATTAAATAACTTTATTCTGCAAAAGCCTCAGTTGATTTGTGCAATTGTTACATAAAACACTAACTCCAAAATCCAAAGGATAAAAATAATAAAAATAATAAAAATAGAAAAAACTGTTTAATGCATACTTTACCAAGTATGTTACTGTTCTCCGGCATTATGGCTCTGTTTTCCTGCAACCTGATTTCAAGGTGGGGTTAAAGGGAACACACAGCGCAAACTAGATCTCTGAATTTTAGAGGAAGGCACATCCTTTCATTACGACAAAATCTGGAAAGATGGAAGTTGGTGGTAATTGTGTTTCACACTTCCCTGGCACTATCCTTACACGTCCCAAACGTCCTTAGTAGAGGTAGTGAAGTTAGTATCACCCATTCACTTATTCAGCGGAGTGTTATAGAGGTAATGAAATGACAGCATGCAAGTTTTAAAATGAGAGACTGGGGAAAAACAGAGGATAAATACCATCTCTCTTGCTCCTAAGGCTTTTATTTAATTCCCAAACTATTACTGAGCACTTATCATGTCCTGTGTTTTGTGGATTTTGAGAGGCTACTCACTGATTGGGCTGTGATATAGACTGACCTATAATGACATAAACGTCCCAATCCAATGTGGCAGCTGTATTTGAAAAGTATCTAAGAAGTGCATGCAGCACATAGCTCTTCTTTGAGTTGCATTTCTTCTAACTACATTTTTTACCACAATTGCTGGTATTTTTATATTTTTAACACATCACCAGAAGTATGCAGGATAGTCATATAACCCCAGAATATAAACCTCTTTCTAGCTCATACGTGACTGTATTCACTTACGACTATACGTGCTCACGATTATGTGTTTGAGAAATGAGGGATATCTGTTTGCCCCATAAAGAGTAAAGACATTCCTTCTCCTCTCAATTTGACCCTGGCGGCACTTGATTTATGGTCTTGGTTTAAGGCAGAACAAATAGCAGAGTAAGGTTATGGTGATGTTTCATGATACAGTGCAAGTCCAACTATTCCCCCTAAGCTTTGCTATGGTATTAACTCTTTGTAGGTTGAAAAAACACTGTAAGGATCTTAGCTGAAGGAGAGGGTATGTAGAATCACGGAGTGACAGCAAAGGAGGCAGAAACTTACAACAGTAAGAAAAAAGTCAGGGACGGAGCACAAGGTAGGAAATCTAAAAATGGGGAGTCAAGCATTGCTGTTCCAAAGCAGGCTTAGCCAACACTGGTTGCTGTGACCCTGTCTTGCCCGCTGATTTCCTTTCCATATTTTTTGGTTAGCTGTGTTACTGATTTTTTTTTTCCCTGCCAATTTAAGCTGAAGTGAGTCCCTGCAAAGCCTGACAAGCACCATAGCTGTGCAAGGGAACCTGTAGGAAGATGGCAACTGGTCACTGGCTGCAGAAAAAGGAAGGGCCTTGAAAGTGAGGATGAGGAATTCAAAACCACCAGCAAAGGAGGTGGTGAAGCCAGGGTGAAAGATACAGGCAGTATTGCAGAGGAGAGAGAGAACACAGTACCAGGCTTTTAGATGCTGGATATTACATTGGGAAGGCTGGGGAAGATAAGGTTGGACTATTGCAAATGGGAGGTGGGATAGGGTGTATGTACAAAATAGGTAGATTGAAAGAGCATGTTTTTGAATATTGTATAAAGGAACAAAAGGAAAAGAGAATTAGTGGATGAGGAGAACAGGGAAAGGAGCCAGATGTAGTCTAGGCTAACACATAAGGCTGCAATTAGGGCAGATAAAACATACACAGACATATTCACTGTGGAACAATATCATTCTAAACCTCCAAATCTGTTAAGAGTTCATTGATTGGAGGATGAAAATGGCAGTAGACGGGCTCTGAAAACTGTCTATTGTGATTAAGGAAAAAATCAACACCACCACAAAGGAAAGCATCTGAGAACAGAAGAAACATTCCTGTTTTGATGGTTGTGTTTCTCTTAATGTTTTCTTTACTGTAAAAATTGTCCCAATGTCATTCAGCATGTTTTGTGTAAAAAAAAAAATTAAACCCCCGCCACCAATCTCTTTGTTCCATGTTTTTTAGAATCAGATGTATTAATCCATGCGTTTCAAATCTTTGTATTTCTTAGATTTATGTCAGCCAGTATTTGTCTAAGTACTCTAGCTTGCATGCTGATCGTATCATTTACTCTTATGGCTGTTCTCTGCCGCCTTCTTTCTGAACAGTAAGTTCTGAAAGTTCACAGAAAGACTAACCAGTACTGGTATTTAGCCTGTGTTATTCCATGTTGTGTTGTTCCTACAGGATATAGTAAATATGAACCATACTTTGCACAACTCTTTTTGTGAGTTCTTCAAATCACAAGTTTCCTAATTACTGTGAGAAGTTTGTCATTCCTCAGAGTGTTAGCTTGTTTCTTTAGGGCTTTTTTGAAACTGGGTTAAAACATTGGTATTTCAGAGTCTGCTGGGTTTGCAAAGAATAAGTTATTTGCTTGGCTTACAATGGCCCTCAGCTAATCAGAAAACATTTTGAATTCTGTATTTAAGCTGCTAAGGAAACTTGTTTTGCAATGTGGGTTAAAATACCAGGAAATTATGGTCTCTCATTATTTCCCTATCAGAGATCAAAATGAGTTCTGGTATAGAATTACAGTGGATATGACCAAAGTCAAAACAATCAATTTTTCCCTTAAAATACCCGTAGACCAACGTGTATTTTCTATAGCATCTCCATGACTTTGCATTTGTTTTAATTGTTTATCTAGTTCATCATTCTGTACCTTCTCATTCCTCAGCACTGAGGTGAGATTAATCAACCTTTGTTACGGTTCAGTAAATCAACACAGCAGCGCAGAAAATATTTGTGCTTTTCTTTTCTCATTATTCTGGTTTAGTACTGTTTCTGTTCGAACTCTCTATAATTCTGTAATTACTCCAGAATCATATTTGCTGGGAGTGGAGAATCTGGATTTGCATGAGTCTTTACCAGGCCACTTAATTTTAAGACTCGAGGTATTAATTTTTGCTTTCTTCCACCGAAACAGGATGAACACAGTGAGCGCAGCCAAGGCATAGATCGAGTTGTGAACTACTATTGTTCAGCTTTTGTTTCCTTCACAGCTCTTCCCCAGGAGAGAGGGTGCGAGAAGCTGTATTTTTCTGCAATGTGCTATTCTGCTGCTCTACTTGTCCAAGAGATGAGAAAAGCTGTCTGCCCGTTCTTGCACCCTGAGCCGCCCGCTGTGAACGCCTGCTCCCAGCAGGGCAGCGGGCAGAGCTGGGGGCGAGCAGGCGGGCACGGCCTCCACCCATGTTCTACCGGTTTCCCATCAGCAGAGCCGGCTGCCGGGGGTCAGAGGCCTCACACTATATGAAGCACAAACGTGACGGCCTGACGGCGGCGTTTCCGAGGGTAAGGGCAATGGATGCTCACAGCAGTGCATCGGCACCTCAGGCTGAGAGAGGTCTGCTCCTGTCTACAAGATTTCTAGAGAAATTACTATTGCTCTACCACTACCCAGTGCAGTGACTGCAAGGTGAAAGCACAGTGATTTCAATACGAAGGGAGCTTCCCTCACACAGTTGTGGCCAGAGCACTCCAAAGCAGGATTTTGGCTTGTGCATAGAATTGGGGACTGAACAGAATCTTGGTGAAACAGCTGCCTGATGCCAGTGGTTCCCCGGCAGGACCTGTGCTGCTCGCTGCGACGCTGCTGTTTTCCCTGTGACCATGAATCATCTGCTGTCCCGCAGCCTTTGGCTGCCTGGTTCAGTAGATTTTCTGTGAGCCAGGCCAGGGAATCTCACAAAATCTAGTTGTAACTGTTCTTTTATGATCAGGGCTGTGTGTATGACGGTCCTATCCAAGCTCACTCTTAAACATAGGTAGTGCTGCCAAAAGGAAATTAGACATCCAAAGCAACATCTTCCACATCTGCCCATAGGAGATAAATGTGGTTTTACTCTGGACACTCACCATTTCCAGCTCCACCTTCCTGTGCCAAACTGGTTACTAAGATGCTCTTATCTATCTAGCAGAGCTGATGCAGCGGAGGTGATGCAACACACCTGTGCACTCTGGGCTTTGCACAAAATAACCCCAGCTGATTTTCCTGGAAGCAAATTGGGGATACTGACGGCACTGCACCACTGGCGTACTGGTGGGGATGGGAAGCAGCAGCACGTGACCAGGAAGGGGGGTGACAGTGAGGTGGCAACAGGACTGGTCTTTATAGAAGGCAACTGCTGGCAGATTGGACAACTGTCACAGTCTGCCTCCCTTAAGTGCTTAATGGTAGAGGAGCTGGAAATGTGCATGTGTCTGAAGTGACTCAGGCAGCTGTATGACTAAACCCTTAAGGATCAGGCAATGCTGATTTCTTTACACTCATTTTTAGTCTCGGGAAAGGCACCAGGCGCTCAAGCTTATGAGTGGTGCAATAAATAATAATAATGTAGCTGGCCACAAGCATTTTGTGAGGGATTGCTCACTGCAAGTGCTAGAGAGGTGGCGGAAAGACGGGTAGTGTAGGTTATTCAAAAAGCCCTGCACACCCGTGGCCTAGCTCATGGTGCATGTTATTGCCAATAAATCCCCAGGTGAGCAACTTCCCGTTCTCATTAACCAGCCCTAGGAGAGAAATAGGCTGACTGCATGTGGCTTAGAGGAACAAGAAGAACCACTGAGTCTACAACAGAGGTGTGAATGGATATGGTTTTTTGTTTGGCTCATTTGCACTTCCTGAACTGTGCCCTCACTAGGCCAACTAGATTTTGGTAGTAAAATTATTGACTTTTTTTTTCCTTAAGAAGCCTGTATTGAAAGTAGCAACTTGGCAGCAACTTGCACAGTACTGCTTCTTGGGTGTTGTCGTTTACACTGCTGCCAAAAGGCTGTCAGTGCCCTGAGCCAGAAGCCAGTGTTGCCTCACACCTCTGAGCCAGTACATAGCCACCCACTGCAGCAATTCACGCTTAAATTGCATTATCATATGTGTTATACAATTGTATGTGATGCAAAGTAGTGGGGAAATGCCCTGGGAGTCCAAATAAAGACCATCACAATACACAGACTTTCTCCTTTGGACAATTTCTTGATCATAAATTGATTAGATAATCTAGGCTGCTAATATTTATTTTGATGGGACAGATTTTCTACCTACTTTCTTAATAAGGTTGCCCCAATTTGTTCTAGGCTGTTGACAGATACGAGGACAAATATGTTGGAGGAAACATCGAGACTTCATTTCAGCTCCTAGAAGATCTGTGTTTCATTTGCTCAAATTGCATATCCTCATTACTCTGCAAAGATGGCAAAACTTTTGCGGCACTTAATGTTGCACTTTTCATCCTAGCATGATTGATAAGAATGCTGCAGTCTCTGGTCATGAGGCTGCAGTTGTTGGCCTGTGTGCAAGCTGATTTGCTTATGAAATTTTTGTGTCACGTTCAATGTAGGGAGGAATAGTTCTCTCCTAGGGCTTCCACTGTCCCTGATGGGACCAGTGTGTGATGAGCATCCCCTCATCCAACAGCAGTGGCATATAGCTTTAAGTGGTGGTATCACCAGGAGAAGTAACAGCTAGCAAAAGTGGTGAAATAGCTGGAGATTTAAAATTTTCCCAGTGAAGGTACATTACGGAAGGACTTTGCCTGGGGGCGATTGGAGCAGAGGTGTTCTGCTGCATGGGGCACTTACCCAGGCAGAACCAGGAAAGGGCAACAGGGGAAATCCCGTACTGCTCCGAGCTTTCCAAGTCCAGGCTCCCAAGCACCCTTCTAGGATGGCCCAGGACACCACGCAATAATAATTTAATGGCTAAAGCAGCATAGCTGTTACATGTCACTCGTCCATGCTTGGGGTGTATTGTAACAAGTTTTTACTTGTTGGAAAAACTGTCAGAGGAAAAAAAAAAGCCTGTTCTATGATTTAGACATTAACATCTCTGTTTTTCCAGTGCGATTTGAATGTTTTTGCAGTACATTATTGCACTTTGTAAATGAAAGAATGGATCAGTTCAGACCAGAATAAATACCCACACTCTGGAAATCAAACTAGCTTAAAGATCTCTCAGCCTTAGAGCTGGAAAAAAAAAAAAGGTAGGTTTCAGAAAGACAGAAAAAAGGTTTTGAAAAGAACACTGTACAGTTGTTACTGTATGTCTCCAACAAAAAGAACCACATTTTTTCACCAAATGCAGAAACACAGATTTCTAGTGTTATCTTAAAGAGCTTATTATAAACATTAAAACAGACCTAGGATTTGCTGGCTCTGCTTCTTACAACTAAGTAGAGCTGATTCATGAAAAAGAAGTGAATGGGAAAAAAAAACTGGTAAGCAGAGAAAGTAAGAGATGAGGGAGAATATTTCTGTTTGATGTTGGTGCCTAGAGACTGATTTCACTATTCAAAACAAGGAGGAAAAAAATCCAGTGAAGCATGTCAACATATAAATTTGCTTTTGCAGGGGAAAAAATTAATGTTGCACTTAGCTTACAGTCCATCTTATCCTGAGGCATTCTTGCTATGACAGACATGCTTCCAATTTTAATATTAAAGGCTGTCACAACTTTTAAAAAAATCTGATATCCATATGTTGGAAATAGTAATACAGGTCTGATTGCCCTAGGTAACCCTACTTGCTTCCTGAGGGAACACAAACCAAAAAAAAAATATCACAGGACAAATACGTTATTGTTTGATAATCCTCCACCGTCATATATTAAGAGGAGTTTTCTCTGACGGTTACAGTTGAGGAGTGCAACCAGAGTTTCATGGAAGCCTAAGTTGTTGCTGCTGACACATTTGGTCCATCTCACTTTTCTGTGCCCATGGCTCCTTGGGGCAGCACAGAGGTACAGGGCAGGTGTACAGAGAAAATGCCTCAGAATATTCTTGCAGTTTCCAATGTTGTTTCACTTTGTATGGAATAAAATTGCAGAAAACAATAGAGGGAAAAAAGGAGTAATGTCAGCAAAACTCCTAAAATATGATTTCAGGCACTGTTCAACAAACCTGTTTTGGATACTGCTGCTTACAGACTCTTATTCGTATATTTGGTGGAAAATTAACTGGTTTTGGATGAGTTACTTTTTAGCAGATCAACTTTTGGATCCGGGTTACATGTGGTAAGATGGTAAGAATGGAGGCAGAGGATGGGCTGTAAGCAGAAGGAGGGATTAACTAAGTGTGGGAGCTCTCAATAGCCAGCTCTGAGCACCCCCATTTCTTTAGTCCTAACCCTAATCCAACTCTTGTGCTTTCATTAGTTCAATTAGACCCCAAACCACGAATTGTTTTCATGGGACGAGTTACTGTGATGGTCAACGCGTGACTTCAGAACCAGAAGTATATAAAGGGACTTGGAAGAGGAGTGTGGAAGATGTGCTCCCACAATCAAGAAGTTTAAGTCTTTCAGCTCAACAACCATCTTCCTTATAGCCATTACCGTTGATCAGACTTTTAGAAGGCTGACTGTTTCCAAATCAGCTAATGTAGATTTTTTTTTTTTTTTTATGTGTGCTCTTAGTGGCATCGCTTAGAACTGTTTTTGGGGAAAAAATAGAAGGACATCTCTTCACGCTAGTATCATAAGCCAGTGTCATAAAGCATTTATTTTTTCACATGATTCATCTGTGAGAGAAGGTTCATGGTTCATTACATACGTTGTGGAAACAGCTGTTAGTACAAGCTGACCTTCTTTCCACCTTGCCCCTGCTCCAGAATGTGGCCACGTGTGCTTATTGCCTTGATAGCAAGCCGTAAGTGTGGAAAGGATTCAGAGCTATTTTTGCCTTGCGTGCGAGGTCCAGCATGTAAGGTTATAATTAAGTTACTCATTACCTTTTCTTCTTGGAAGGAGCCCTTATCTACCTATCTGTAGATAATGCGAAGAGCTGGTTTTTAATTTTGTACTTGACAGCACATTGGAATGATTTTCCTTTAATCTCCTGCTAAGCACTGCTAAAATGCCTACTCAGGAAAATTACCTTATCAATACCATTAAGTGAGAACAGCAGTCGAAGAGGCCTTTATTGTACAGTCCAAACTACCTGCATTGCTGCCAAAGACTAATAAATCCTTGTTATGAAGCTTAATATAGAACGTCACACCTCCAGAACAGGACGCACTTACTACATCATCATGCATCATGACACGAGCTTGCTGTTTGTTATGTAAAGCCTGGGAAACAATATCTTTTCAACTTTAAGAACATAATGAACTTTTAAGCAGTATCCAAATGAATTCAATGCAGAAATTGGCAAGGCAAGAAGGTCATATACACAATAGCCAGTACATTGGCACAGGCTCCACACACAATGGACAAAAGGAAAAAAAAATGGGAGGGGGAAAGAGCTATCTAGGCTGAATTCACAGAGGCTGGCAGCTAGCGAGCCTCGTCAGTATGAAATGTATATGGGGGGCAGTAATTTCTAGGACACTCTCTTCAAGCAGCTAATTTCCAAGTTTTTTGGCACAGATGTCTACTTAGTAAACAGACATCCAACTCCTTCCACAACAGTAACACTCCTGGAAAGATGTTTGGACCTTCCAGGAGGGGGAAGATTTTTGGCACAAGTTTTCCTTTGTGGGCAAAAAGGTAAAGTGATTCATGCAAAGCGTTTGTAACTTCAATAGGGGATAGCTGGAATATTCTTATACTCTTTCTATTAGAAACACGAGCTTGGGGAAGGCTTCACTAACATATGATTGCCTTGAATTCCTGCTTGAAATCCGCTTGCTAAGATGCTGCAGCCTGACCACTTGTTTGTAAATTATAATAGAGATGATAGCAGGTACGGAAGAAAGACAAAAGCTTCTGATTATTGTACCAATCCTGCTGGTATCCTCTCAGAGCACTTTTCTAACCAGTTCCTTCTTGGGATCATCCCCTTTGAGGGTCCTACCAATTGCAGGTGTAGACAAGGGCTCCCAACCATGCTGCCGTAAGGATGTAGGCCTAGTCACCCAAATAATTTTAGATTTAATCTAAAATTAAATAGATTAAATACTGTGCTGTATTTAATTGCTGGCCAGTTTGACTAAAAGGAAACTTGAGGAGGAAAGGAGGAAAACCAGGAGGAAAACCAGGATGTCTAAAAAACAGCTATGTACTTACCAGTGAAATGCCTGTATTTTGGACAGGAATGGTTATAGGCATCATAACATTGTGTGAAGCTCAGGGAATTAACTCTTGTAAGTGCTGCTGAATTAGTACATATAGTGTAGATTGTTTTACTATATGTATTTGACTGATTTTTTGTTAAAATCCAGGAAGGCTACTGATAAACACGGCATAACTTAAGAGAAAATGAAAAGAAATTTACTGGCATATATTTTGTTATGGCTGTTCGCTGAACAACAGGCTATCATGAAGCTATACAATTATAAAATTGTATTACGCTGATTTTATAACCGAAGAAAGTACAAAAACCCATCCCTTTTGTAAAGTCTCATTACATGCAACCATGTTTAGCAGAAAGCTCCACAGGATTCAAACCATAAACCTGGAAGTGTCAAATGAGATTAGGCAATTTTCCCACTTGAGCAAATTTGCATGCCAGACTCCAATAGTCTCACCAGGCAAACTGAAAGCAGGTGCTGGCAAAATCCTTTCAAACGACATTATTCCTCTGCTGTTTACAGAAGCACACACAGAGGCACTGAGCACAAAAGAAACTGTTTGCTCAGTTTTCTGTCTAAATAGCCAGCTTTTTCATGATCTTTATTGCCTGTCGTACCTGCTCTATAAATGCAAAATCTCCTATATTCTTGGGAGTAACACCTCACTAGCAGCTGCAGCTGAACCTGCTGAGCAATAGCCCGCAAAGGCCTGGGATAGCACCAACCCGGAGATTTATTTAGCGTTTGTCAGCTGACTATGAGCTGGAAACTTGGAAATGAAAGTGCAGGCATAGCAGGAAGCGGAGAGTATTACTACACACCTGCATGAAGGTTCGGGTGAAAGCACCGATAGTATTATAATAAACACATGCACACACACACAAAACTGTTTGTCTTTTCTGCAAATGCTAACAGGAGTTACTACCTTTCATGTTCTCCTGAGAGGGGGCTTTATAACACTTCCCCTTCTTGGAGTACTAGCTGCATCCTTCACATCAACAGTATCATAAACTTGATACCCCTCAGCCCAAGCCAGTTCAGGCCACTACTGTGGTAGAAAACTAATTCAACCCCTCAACCCAACCAGCCTCTCCAAACCACATTACTTTTTTCCCCTCCATTCTATCTGTGAAAATGCAGAAGAAAATAACAACTGGGAATATGGAAGAGGGGAGAAATGGAAAAGACTCTTCCTCCTGACAGCAGCCTGAAGATAGATGAATTCCCAAACATCAGAAAATCATGCCTATAAGATACTTCCATGTTTCCTCCCGCCGCCCCCCAACTATTAGCTATTTGGTACACGTTCATACCAGTGAAGTGGAGAAAACCACCTTAAATTAGTCACACCAGGCCAGGATGTAAGGACTCCACTGGCTGGACATTGGCAGAATGTACGTGAAAAAGTCAGGTCTTGTGTATGACTCCTACCCACAACCACCAAAGTCTCTTGGGAGTTTCCTCAAAATTCATTTTCTGAGAAAGAAAATCAAGCAGCTGTTTGTTTGTTTGTTTGTGGTTTTTTCTCCCTTAGAATAAGCACTCACATGAAGTGAAGAAAGTTGGGCTAAATCTGTTAAGAAAAAGTAATTGGGTCACCAACTACAAATAGAGAAAACCTTAGGCGATGTTGCCTTCCATACATCTGCAGTTTCAAAGCATCTTGCCAGAACCCAGTACTAATACTAGGTCCTTCACGGCTGGTGGAACTCAGTTGTTTTTTCAGCCTTTGTGCTGTGAGGGACAACAGAGCGACAAAATTTGAAAAACAAAATCAAAAAGAAATAAAAAAATCAGCTTTTAAAATCAGATTTCCGGGCAACCTATGCAGCAAATTTTAAGTGATCGTTATTAACACCCTGTGCTAAACATCTGGTGTAGATTTCTGACTTCCCCAAAGTTGCACATCTTTCCTATTTCTGCAGACTAGCACTTCACCTTTGCCAAACAGCAAAACCCCTCCTTGCGGTCTTTGTTTGCACTACCTACCACGGATGCCGGGAGGAGAAGCCCCCTTACTCTTTGCTTGACTCCCACCCTCACAGGAAGCAGCTTTTCCTTGCTCATCACTGCTGTTTTTACTTCCCTCCCAAACAGGATTGGGGCAAACCCCTCCTCTTCAGTCACCAGACTGAATCGCAGGATTGAAACCACTCCACTCACACTTCTAAGCTTCGCCCCCACAGGGTCTTGCGTGCGCTCTGTCTCCTGGTTTGGAAGTACTGCAGTACTACACCCTGCCCAGCTGCGCACCAATTCTGAACAGCACGACATCCTCGAGACATCCTCCTCCTCCCTCTAGGAAAAAGAGGAGCGAGGGTACCAACTGAAAAGCAGAGAAGAGCTGGCCACATTGAATTGTGTCGGTGAGCTGAGGTGACCACAGAGTCACAAGCACCAAGTGCCATTTCTTTCTTTGGAGGGTAATTTGCTTCTCCTGCGTTTGAAAGACACTGTTACACCTTTGTCCAGACTTGCCTTCCCCGGCATGCTGCCACAACAGGCTAAAGGGCACGCATCCACCTCTGATTACTCATTCACTCCGGTAATTATTCTGTCCGCTTACGGCCGATGATAAGGCTGATGATAAAGCCTGCCTGCTTTACATAAGGCACAGGCCAAATATTCTCTCTCCCCCTTGTTTTCCTAAGCAAAGCACATCCTTGCTGATGTAGGATGGAGGAACAGTCTAACAGTCTAACTCAGTTCAGCTGCTGGATATAATCAAGTTTCCTTGAAGTTCCTTTGATAAAGGTGACTTGTGGCATCAATTTTTAAACCATAAACAGAACTACAGGCTTCTGTGATGCGGAATTAAAGGGAGAGAAGTAGAGAAGAAGGGAGAGGATTGGATCAGAGTCCAAAACGTTGCATAAGCTGTGTAACTGTGGAAGGAGAGTAGGGAAAAGGACGGAAAAAGAAGAAAAAATAACTTACTTCAATCTTTTTCCTGTGAAACCAAGTATTACAATAATCTCAGGATAGCTGAGGAAGGAAAGGCAGAGGCTGCAACAGGGAGAACACTCAAATCTCACAGATTTCTGACAGACGTGCTCAGGTGGAAACTTGAGCCAGGCAGGCACGTCAGAGAGCACAGAGGGCTCTCTCGGCTGCCTCAACATTACAATACTCATTCAATATCCTTCAAGGAGGAACCACCTGAGAAAACTATTAACATTTCCTCAAAACTGGGGTCCAAATTTGCTCCTACTGTTGCAGTCTGGGAAGACCTTGAGTACAGCTGAGTAAGAGGAAGCACTTTAGCAGGATGCAGTTCCTAACCCTTTGTGTTGGGTACTGGGTTTTGCGCAAACTTTGTACTGTGAGGTACGAGCCTACTCAGATCATGAGTATCAGGTTTGACTAAAACTAATGCATGGAATTGGGTTCATCCAAATTAGAGTCGCGTGTTTTAAAAAAGTTTATTTAAATAAAGTAGGTACATTTCACAGAAATGGTTATAAAATGCATAGCATATTATAAACAATACTGTTACTTTACAGATACTAATTGTTATTATCCTAAATATTGCTTTTTAAAAACTAACCAGAAATGAGAAAGCTAAAATCCCCAGTTATCCTATCTTAGGCACTGTGAAAAAAACAGTACGATATAACAAAGCAGGTGTCCACCGTTTCACTCTACTGATTGTATTGCTCCGTCACTAATTTGCAAGTTCCCATGATGTGGAAATATCTGGTCCCTGGAGTCGCATACCAAGACTAGATTTCCATTAACTGGAACACAAATTGCACTTGCTCAGCCAACCAAAACCGCATGAAACTCCAAGGAAAGCTGACTGAGGGTCTTCACACCGATTAACTTAATGGACAGAGACCATATGAGTGGACAAAATACCTAGCAGTTCTAAGTTGTGCAGATATATCACACCCATGCTGTTATTCATAAGCAACTTGATTGTAAGTTGGCGAGTCCATACATATTTCAAGCTTGACTTCAATGGAAATTGAATGCCCAGTAGAAACAGACCTTGCCCTCAGCAGTGATGCAATGCCATAGAAAGTGGAATTGAACCTTTTTACAGCACCTGAAAACTGAGCGCGCCTTAAACATTCAGAACTTCACATAACCAAAACCAGAGGCGTCTGTTTTCTGATCTTTGGGATGCCAGGGAACAAATAAGCACAAATGAAGAGCACAGCACCGATCCATCACCATAGCTGAGAAAGACACCAGCTCATTCACACAACACTTCAGCACATGAGTCATGACTGAAATTCTTCCCATTTACACTTCAGTGACAATAGGCAGAAAGCAAATGCTGAGGTAAAAGGAGTTGCACCAGGTTTGCACTGGTGTAAGCAAGTCTAGAATCAAGCAAGCTATAAAATCCATTAATTCACATACAATAGAGAAGGAAAAATCCCCTTATTTTCAAAACATATAGGTACATGTAGATCAAAACATGTATGTTTTCAAAACATGCTCAAGAATAAACTGACGTTCTGCATCATGACATGAGGTTTACCGTAGTTTAAGCTTGGCTTGGACTGAAAATATAGAAGCTTGAACTCTGGCCAGCAGAGCTCCTTTGGAACTGTTTGTCAAGAGAGAAGAATGAGGTCTGAAGCAGTCTAAGAACATGGACGTTTCATTCACCATCTTCAAGTAGTTTTTGTAAGTTGTTCTGTATCTTAGAAAAAGAAAAACAATTGGGAGGCAAGAAATGTTATACTGCATTTAAAAAAAAAAATCAAGACATACTCTTCAATACACTCTCTGTGTGCACGTTAATTCTGTCACAACTATTCATACCAACGGTATTCATGTTAAATGCTTTCTGCACTAGAGTCAAAGGAGACATCTGGATACGATCAGCCAGCAGCACACCTAGTTTTCATATTACCAGTATCTCCTGCAATTTCCTCCTATAGATTCTCTTCTTCATTGGGTACGAGAAAATAAGATAGAAAAAACTCTGTAGCTAGAAAGGGACAAGAAACCAAATTATTTTGAACTTGATCAAAACCCAGTAAAAGCCTCAAACTTCAAAGTTGCAGCTCTTAGGTTTAAGTGGATAATTCAAATAGTTTTTTAACAGCTTCAGCTACACAGCTGGCTATAGTGTGTACGCAGCAAAATAAGGTCTTCTAACCATTAGCAGACATGTCCCAAATTTAGTGTATTGATTATGGGTTATCCTTCCTTAGTTACACTGAAGGCAATGCCAGCCAGTCGCATCCTCAAGGATGATTTGCACAGACCTATTTTACACAGCCTATTTATCTACCCTTCATCTCCTTGCTCTTAAAAGCAGAGAGTGGGGAATATAGTGGGTCACATCCCCTGGCACACGTGTTCTCTGTATCTTAGTAATTAGCAGTCGCTGGTTATAGAAGGTTAAGTCACTTTCAGACTTCAATTTGAGAAGCCATTCTACTTCCTGTTCAAGGACACCATTTCTTAATCCTACCTCATGATTTCTAACCCAGATGCACACCTTTTTCAAGGGGGGCATTTTGGGGGAAGGAAAAGTTAAGAAGCACCAAATTTCATGAGTCACTTAATGCATACACAGGAATTTCCTTTTCACAAGCTACTTTAGAATAAGGGAATGAGTAACATCAGGCCACGTTTTCCCTCTCCCAATTTAATGCATCTTCTGATAGATCTGGTGCATTTTAACAACCTGTTAAATACACTTAAATGCCAAAGCAAAATCCTGCTAAGGCACGGTAATTCCTTGGCTCCAAGTATGAAGTAGAGCTTGTAAAAATCACAAGGTCACACTGAAAAAGTCATTGCAACATACCCTTGCACTGAACATTTTTTAATTGGAGATTAATTTTTAGTTTTTAACCTAGATAATTTCTGTGCTTTACTTTACAATGCTGCAGTCACACAGGAAGTGAGGGGAGAGACAACAAGTTACACCGGAACTTTTATGCTACCTTTGCTGCTGGAGCCAGCTGCTGCCAATTACGAGCACTTTTCACTAAGGCGTATGAATCAGTTACGCAACTGCAGGAACGTTGCTCAGAAAACACAAAGCTGTTAGATTTCTACCAGTTTTGCAGTACAAGAGTAGGGTCAAACATCCTGTTCTAACCACTGCTCATCTCGATTAGAGAGGACTGGGATGTGGCAATATGCAGCTACCAGCACTGCTCATTTGCTTGTATGCACAGCAGTTGATTGTCTTGAGTATTTTGCAAATACAAAGGAAGACTTTAAGGGTCCAATACTGTGGACACTAACTGAAAAAAGCACATGACTTAAGACTCTAATTTAGGACAGAAGGTCACTTCTCTGGGAATAGCTGAATGATCCAACCATCCAGCTGCCTTTTACTGTGTCTCCAAGCAGAGACTATATAAGGGAGTAGGAAAGTGCCTAGCCCGGCTGCAAAGGGCTGGCTGGCTGGCTTCCAACTTAAATGAAGGTCTCCTATGATCCATCTTGCCAGCCTGTCCCAGACAGCTAGAAAGCAGTAAGCCCTTAAATGACCTAATTTGGCTAAAGATTGTATCTGCTAATCATCTGGTAAGCATTTTCCCCTTGTATTCATATTGTTATTATCCAGTGCATACAGAGGGGTTATACTAGCATTATTCTAGACTTCCATAGCCAAGGGGGTGGAGATGTGGGGCGAGAAACCTCTTTTTGGCAGTCTTTGTAAAACCTATGCCACACAAGTAAACAGTGATATTATATAATTCTAGCTTTATACTATTTGAGAAACTTGGTTTGGGAAAAAAAAGTGTTGAAAGACCTTGGCATGCACTCAGTTTTAGAAACAGAGGCAAAAATATCCCATGTGACTTAAGCACATAGGAATTCAAGTAACTTTTTTTCATGCTTGGCCAGTGTATGCGTTCCCAGCACATAAAATTTCATACACCTGTACTGGGTGCAGTTGTCAAGGTTTGGGGGCAGGGGCAGGACAGAGTGCTGCAGGGCCAGCTGCTGTGGGAAGAGGCCAGGGGCTGCCCTGTGCTGGAAACTGCTGTTCCCGCAGCCTCCAATGGACCCACCGCAGGGCACAGCTGAGCCCCTCAGCCAAGATGGGGGCGGAGCCTCTGGGAAACTGTATTTAAGAAAGGGGAAAAACACCAAACAGAGAGGAGGAGAGTAAGAAGGTGAGAAACAGCAGAAGGAACACCAAGGTCTGAGAAGGAGAAGAAGGAGGGGCGGAAGGAGGTGCTCCATGGCAGAGAAGATGTCCACGCTGCAGCCCATGGAGAGCCCACGCCAGAGCAGGCGGTGATTTCCTGAAGAACTGAAGCCCTTGGGGGAGCCCATGCTGCAGCAGGGGGAAAACGGGGGAAAAAAGGAGCAGCAGAGAGAAAACTGTTATGTACTGGCTGTAACCCCCCATCAGCCCCACTTGGGGGGCAGGGAGTGGGGTGAGGAGTCGGGAGCAAAGGAGTGAACTTGAGCCTGGGAGAGGGCGGAGGAAAGGTATTCTTCTATCATTTGTCCTTGTTTCTCACTACTCAAATCTACTTTAACTGGTACTATATTAAGCTGATTTTCCCCAAGTTGAGTCTCTTTTGCCTGTGATGGTAACTGGTAAGCAATCTCCCTGCCTTTATCTTGATTGACGAGCTTTTTTACCCTATTTTCTCCCCCTGTCCTGCTAGGAAGGGGGAATGAGAGAGTGGCTGGGTGGGCATCTGACTGCTGGCCAAGGTTAGTCCACCACAACACCTGAAGTAGAAATACGGCCTGCACACCCACTCTTGTTTTGCATAGGTTTCCAATTTAAGTCAGCAAGTGCATTTAGTTTTGCAATTAGAGAATGGTAAAAGTAAAGGTCAGGTATAGGGAATTACACAACTGGTGCAGCAGCATTTGTGTTACTAAAGTGAAACAGGCAGATTCCAGCCACTTCATATGAAGAGGCTGACTACATATGAAAGCCAGCATCATTTTTCTTAATAAAAAAACCAAAACTAAAACAAAAGTCCCAGAAAATTTCATCAAATAAGTAATAAAGGTTAAGAATCCTTAGCCTTGATGAACAAAAAAACCATACTGAGATCATTACATGCAATAATCACCGCTGAAGTACCCAGTTTATTAGTATTCCTCATTGTAAACCTCAGCTCAAGGCAAAACATTTGCGCATACCAATGCTTGTACTTGGGCTAATTTACAGTCCAAACCCCCGTCCTTTGTCTAGGAAAACATGACAACTTCTAGCATCAAATCTGAGGGTAACTTGGCACTTTTCAAAATAACAGACCATAGAAATTCAGCAAGAACCTGACTAGTGTATCAGCATTTGCATTATATCATAGGAAGTTACCTTTTCCAATTTTATAAGATTAGCAGTTAACTCATCACAAAGGGCATCAGCATTAATTTGCAGATGAGATCCCAAACCTTGGCGTGCTGGATGTCTGTCAAACAGAATGAAGAAGTGAGTGTGACAGAAGTGAAAAAGAGGAAAACAGAACTGAGAGAAACATGTAGATGGGAACACAATGACGACATTGTGAACTGTACTCGTTTACAGAAACAAAGGCCTAAGTCACTTTTGCACTCTTGACTACATTCTTTATGTGGTCTCATTCTCCAGAAGTTTGGATGGAAAACTTTACAGCTATTTCCACTGGAAATAAGATGAAAAGTTGCCTAAGTTCCATATCCTGTGACTTGCAGGAAATCAAAAAGCCCAACGTCTTGACACTGTAGAAGGGCACATTAGATCATCCTGTATCTTGTACTGTTTGGGATCAGAGCAACAGAAAATAGGACTTTATCATATAAGAGTGCTACTGAAGAAGGACACAGCGTCCTGCTAATTAAAACATGCCAAATGTGGGAAAATGGCTTTTGACATTGCCTTATTAGAGATAAGTTTACCCCTCTCCTTGCATTATTGGTAAAATGTAAATGCAAGCCTGTTTAAGATAAAGAATCATTTCCTCCCTATTCCTTTTTTATCAAGAACCTAGCTCTGTCTTCTGACACACACATACAAGTCCTACTGCTTTCCACAGAAGACAGTTGAGAGCAGTTGGATCCCAAGCAGCATGGTCACTGTTCAATACGACCACAAGTGCATTGTCAGAGTGACCTGTTCGTCATAGATGGGTCATCAAAGAAAGCTGAATTAAGTATCCAAGAACTTGCTACAGTTTTGAAACACTTGCAGACTGTTCCACCCAGCCTGGGTACAGCTCTGGCTTGAATTTTATTTCCCCCCTCTGTTTTTCAGGTGGTGCTTCTTCAGCTGCCAGCATTCCCGCTCACGCTGCATGTAGCTGCAGGTTTTGCAGTGAGATTTATGAATTACTTTTTAAGCCATGTTCTTCAGAGCAGCTCAGTAAAAAATCAGTTATAAGAAGGGGAGAAGAGTTAATTCATAATTTAATGCTGAATAAACTGTTTAATATTCTCAGCAGTATCCAGTTAACTACTTTCTGTCTTAAGAGAGGAAAAGGAAGCTGATACAACTTAGAGTGGCATACAACTGTGGTGTATGCCCTTGCACTGCCTCTCCATTTGACGTTTGCATATTTCCTACCCATGCAACATGGAGATCAAAAAAAAAAAATGCAGGGGCAGGTAATATCCACAACTCTAACTACAGAATGGAACTATCAATGGAGCTATGGCCCATTTCCCTATTTCCTCTTCAAATACACAAAGAATCTTCCCTTGATAAGTTTGGATTTTTTTGTTTTGGTTTGGTTTTGTGTTGGGTTTTTTTTGTTGTTGTGTTTTTGTTTGTTTGTTTGTTTTTTTATTTGAGCAGGACAGGATATCAATCTCTAAAAAGGATATAGGCAGGCCAAAGCTTTAGAAAACATTCTACAAGCAAGTCAGATGTATTAGCCCAAATGAAGTACCTTCTGTCATCTTAGGCTAATCAAATGACATTAAGACTGAAGACAGAAGTTACACCTTTTCCACAGAATCACTGCTCTGGAAAGGAACTGCTCACTTCAGCAGTTTACACTTAAGTGACTCACAGCTATCTGAAACATTCTCAAGGCAGTAGTACACCATGATACATCACATTTGTACTAAAAGTCTTAAACAGAAAGCTGTGAGATGAGGCCAGTACAGATACAAGAACTACAGGACACTAAAGTATCACAAGGGCACTACAGTATCACAGTGGTTTCTGAAGAAAAATGAGCATGGCAGATACTGGAAAAAGATTTTAACCCCCCCAAATTTTACAGAGTGTATCTTACTCCTTAATATGTGATTCAAAGGATGTGATGGAAATAAGACGTTCCTCCAGGACACTGATTTTATATCTCATGTAGAAGGTAGAAAATATTAATACACAAACGCTGTAAAAGAGAAAAATAAGGTACACCACTTAATAGAAACTTTAGAGGTACCTGACAAATTTAGTATTAAAAGCCATATAAATTGTTACTTTTACATGTTGAATAACAAAGGTAGCATTCTTAGAAACACCTCAGGAATACCCATCAGTGGCATTCAGACAGTTATAAAAATCTCACCCTTCAGTATGGCTGTGCTAAGTGTCATGTAAAATGAACTTGCAAGTAGTTAAACTCTTGTAACATTTCCTGAACCAAAAGACCCTTTGCTTTTAAAAGTAAAAGGCCTGTTAAGTAACCCTGCCCCAGCATTTCTACTTCTGAAAAGTATAAAGGCCACAATTCCCAATAATTTCCTTTTTTCAAGTGAAGCTTAAATTATATTAATCTATGTAAACACAAGAAAATCCTAGTATTCTGACAATCTTGGTATTACTTGCTAACTTACAGAACTGCGTAAAATATAAGTACATGGTTCAGAGATAAGAGCTTCTGGGACTTCACTTTGTGGAAGAACCTGAAGGCTTCAGAATTGCCTGCAAGAAAAAGAACCAAGTGTTACTTTGATCAAAGCAGACCACAGCACACAAATGGTGTTTTGAAGCATGCAACAGATAATATAAACAAAAAAAAAAGAAAGAGATCTTCCAAATTATGTGAACTGACATAACTATACAAACTTATCTCAACTAAGTCCAGCTGAAGATCTGCCCTTGAGCCCTTACCATTTCGAGGACTGTTTTGGGCTTTTCCGTCAGGTCCGCGTTTACTGTGTGCATCTGAACGGACAGACTTCGCCTCAGTCTTGGAAACTTTCAAGTGAGTCTCTGTCTCAACGACATGATAATCTGTCAAAAGTAAGATTTTTAATAAAGCTGAAATATGAAGTCAAAGGAAGCTGTTAGCAGCTTAAGATAGTCAAGGAGTAGGGGAAGACGATGATTTTAAAAGGTCTATTTCTGGACTTGGATAAAAAGCAGCAGTTTGTTTAGGAGCCTTAAAACTGTTTGCATAGTAATTCCACATCATTACAAAATATAAAGAAGCACCTGAACTGGAAGAGGAGGATGTATTCTGCATTTACATTTCCAGATCCTTGGAAAGATGGCAACCTGTGCAAACTTCGAAGGTTATCACTCAATTTCCAGTCAGAAGATTATACAGACGCAAAAGTAATCTCTCAAAAGGACTGAATATGCTAGAGTAATGATTCCAAATTACTTTAATAGCAACATCAAATTGCTACTTGCATTGAGATATTGCATTGTTATTTAAAAGGCTCCCTTTCCTGGCTGTTTTTTAAATGCAGACAATGTCTTGAAAGAGATGGGACAGAAAAATCCAGTCACACTCAGTTTTGTCCACGCCGTGGACTGCTCTAATGATGCACAAGAAACAGAATCACAAGTGACAAATGTGTTCCCCCCCCAATTCCTTTAACTGGATATTGTTTTTTTAATTGTGGAAAAGGAAAACAGAAAGATTTGAAGTAGTTATTAGCTGTAAGAAAGTAAGACAGCAACTTAAATCATTATTCAGAAGCATTCAAGTGGCAAGTGATGACACCACAATTTAGTTACTGCTTCACAAACACCACCAAACAATTAAAAATACACACACAGTAAATACCAAAGACCAATGAAAGCAAATAGGCCCAAATCATACCACTGAAGAAAAGACACATAGGAAAAAAGACGAGTTAATTAAAACTAACGTGACAGAAAACGGCTATGAAAAAAAAGGATAGTATTTCATTTAAAGGTAATGGTAAAAGTTTCTTATTATACAAATTATTTTCTAGTCAAAACGGGAACCTGGAGTAATAACAGCATAACAACACATTAATATGTTAATATATATTAATTGTACAGCAGAATAATACCGTAGGTTTTGCTAATAACATTCAGCATGTGCTACACAAAACAAGTTCCGCTGTACTTAAGAACTTAGATGCAGTGAGTTTCTACACAGCATTCCTGATAATTAGGTGAAGAACTTGAGGCATATGAGACTACAAACAGTAGTGTTAAGAAAGAACAACTTTGGACAGTATCTTCAAGTGTCTTAATAACTGCAAAGAATAAAATGAGGGCTTAAAAAACAAAACCACAAAAACACATGTCAAAAATAACTTTTTTCATGACCAAAAGCCACCACAGTACAGAAAATTACTTGTATAGATTAGAAGTAGTTACACTGTGACTTGAATGACTTTAGAATAGGGGTTTTTGTTTGTTTGTTTTTCCTTTTTTTAAAGGAGGAACATCTCCTACATTGTATCTCTGCTAGCATAACTGATGGGGGATGTGGGGAACAGATAGTATATGAATAAGCAGCTGGAGGTAGTACTGACAAATCAGATCCGTTGCTGACCAAGTCATTGCCTGAATCTGGATTGCAAAGGAATATAATAATGGAAGGACCTTAAAAACCATGTAATTCTCCAGGACTGTGGAGAATGTAGATTTCACATCAGAAGGGGATTACTGAAGCAAACCTGAGAGCTAAGCCATTCTCATTTTCTTGGGGTCCGCCGATCCCACTCACCTTGGAAGCATTCCAGCTCTGGGGTCTGTGAGCCTGTGCTGCTGGACTCTTCCATCTCTTGTCTCCGCTGCTGCACTATTCCATCCAGATCAGAATAGTCTTCATTGAAATCCTGATGGGGAGAAAGAGTCACAAGAAAGCTCAGCCCTGTTCTAAATCTAAACAACCTTATTTCCTCTGACCTCCCTCTAGAAACTGAACCAACAATTACAGATTTAAAACTGTTTAACCAGGAACAATCTCTGATATCAAGATGTTGAGATCAAGTTAGCAAATAAGCCCTGTATAATCACCAGAATTCAAGCCTCATCCCTTGCCTTCATTTAAGAGATTACGTCTGTGTGCAAAGAAAGAGACTGTTAAGTTAGACAAACTGAGAAGTCCAGGACAGACATTACCAGAATTAGACTCTGGTCACCATGTGAGGCTACACAGCTCTTTCAGATGTCTGATCTGCCTCACAGAGGAAGGACTGCAACTAGAAACACTTCAAAAACTGTTCATGGCAGAGGAAGAAGCAACTTTCAGTCAGTACAGAGCGCTGTGAAACCTGACTGCTAAAGAGAGATATATACAGCATACAGACCTTGGAATATATCCAAAGCATACGCATGAATATATACTGCATGTGATCAGATCAAATTACACCTATGCCAATCATTCCCACTGCTTCCTAATGTTAAAAAAATCATGGAAGTTTTAGAAACAGATGTCATGATTTCCTTCAGTTTCCTTTCTTCAGACATTGTAAGTAGTACTTGCAATGAAAGGTGCCATGCAACAAAAGAACAAACATCTAAGCCATTTACCAAGGGCAGAGTTGTAGGACGATCAGCTCTGAAGCTGTTTTCTGCAGAAGAAGGATTTGGGCTGTTGCCCATGCTTGTATCCTGAAAAAAGCAGCAGTGTTAACAAGGAACACACTCAGAAACTATCTAGCATTTAAAAGCAGGAAAGCAGTAATAATGAACACAAAGCTGCATACCATTTTCACTCCCATTAGTACTTACCTCAAGATGTCTACAGATAGATTTTAACAGCTTGTAGGTGGTATCTCTGGAGAGTAAGGAGACAAACATGTACTAAAAAACAAAAGTTCCAAAACTGTTTGAGAGAACGCATACAGAACAAGCTTCCTTTTATCTAAATAAAACTGATAGGTGGTTTGGCTGATCAACTAACTACTTCCAAGAACTTCCATATAGCAGGAAAAACCTCCACTCCTTCTAAGCCTATGACCTGAGGTTAATCACAAGGAACAGAGAACAGGCACATAAAAGTTACCATGTTCTGCTGCAGGAACCAGAGCATAGTCCAGATCTGTTCTTTTTTTTAGAAAGACTTTGCATACTATTTTTAGCTACCCCTTGAAAAAAAAAAAACCAAAAACAAACCACAACTCGATTTTTGTACACTCTTCTGCATCCACAAAATATTTGTGCAATGAAAATGGGCTGGTTCTAAAGCTGTTCTTAGGATAATCACATTTTCTACTGATTGATGCAATTACTATTCCAGAGTATCACTGTAAGCAACTGTACTCTGTGCATCTAAAGTATTGCTGGTCAGTAAGAGACCCAAGAAAATGAAAGAATACTGTCAGAGCTGCCAACAAGGCAGGTAACCCTCTGTGCATCCACTTCCTGACCCAGCTGTTTCAGTTCCCGCAGTGCTACTACACAGCAGTCTTGGAGAATGGGGAGTGATAGATTACAGAGAGCAGGTGGCAACCAGAGATTCCATTTCTTATTTTCTCACCAAATTCTACACAGCTTTGTTTACTGCACATCCAAAGAAAAAAGACAGGGAGTTAGTAGGAGGAATAAAAATGGTCCTTGCCTTCACAAGAGAGGAGGCAGAATAAACTAGAATCATCCCTTAAGAAACCAGATACTCCAGGGTCCTAAGTCTAAATGCCCATAGGCGACCAATTCCTATAGCTGTTTAAATCACCACTTGGCACCTTCAAGAATCTCTCATATTACTGCCAACAAGTAGGGAGAAAAAAAAACAAGTAGAAAAAAAAAATGAAAAAGCAAGCAGGCAGAGTGGAGTAGCTTCACCCTCTACCAGCACTTACCCTATCTGTGACTGTTGCTATGATCAGAGCATTTGGCACAAGAAGGGCAGTCTTGGTTTTCTTCAAAAGTGTCACTGAGAGTACAGGTATACTAATCTGAAACAAGATCAATGTAGTGTTAGAGTCCCAATATGCGCATACAAACCTGCATGTTCTTTCACAAGAAGCCAGCCTACCAACTGTGATAAGCCAGACCTTCAACACTCTTCACTTAAACATTTCTCCACTATGTCCCTCATTACTCATATTTCATATGGAACAGGTATGGTTTCAGATTATTACTATTTCTTAACTATTTTTACTTCTATTTTTATCAGATGCAAATCCAGGCTTTTGTTTGTGTCTTCCTTTCCTGATCCCTTCCGGCTCTTACAAGACTGCAGGCTTAGTTCACTGTAGATCTGCAGAACAAACCAGTCTTAAAGCTAGGCTTCTTTGTTTAGAAACAAAACATTTCAGAACACATCAGACAAAAGAGGCTTGTTGAACAATGAACATAAAAGTCTTCTCATCACTTACAGATCCTTTAGCCTGCCACAAGCAGCTGAGTAAACAGCTTGTCCTTCAGTAATGTTGAAAGACCCAATACCCACACGCCCACTGACTTACTGAAACTGATTTTTGTGTGTGCCATCCAGACTGCCTACATTTACATTGAAAAGTTCTCAATTTTCCTTCCTGCTTTGTGTTAACATCCAACCCCATTAGCTTGATGCCTGCTAAGTTTCAGAGTATTTCACTTCAGATATTCTGTATAAGCTCTTCTTGTAAACCCCATATTACACAGGACAAAATACCTGCTTTGACTTTCAGTTGAAAAGCCTAGAGCTTAGTGAGTTAGGCAAGTATAATAATCCTGGATACACATGATTAGGATACAGCTCCTGTTAAGAATTCCTTTGGCACACACTGTCACAACTACCTGAGAAGTTTGGAAGCAAGATTAAAAGTGTCCAAAGATTGTTCAATGAGCGATCACAGCACTGAATTAAAAACATGTCAGTGCAAAAGGAGAAGGAAGTTACTCTGTGCAGAGTTTCATAAAACCTTGTTAACTTTTGTTCAGAACAGCAACACAAAATCATGAAATGAAAATTGGTTTCAGGTAACAAAAAATGTATTTGTGTCCATTAGTCTGGGTGCAAGATTGCCAGCCGCTGATTAAGCATGGCTAGTCAAGTATCTGCTTGTCATCCAAGGGCTAGAAACTCGCTCTTCAGTTGGTACTTAGTTTCGTTAAAAAAGCGTGCTACCAGAAAAAAACCAACCCAACCCAACCCAACCCAAATCATATAATTGTAATTATTCTTAGTCCCAGGTCTGGGTCTAAGAATCTGTAGATCTGGTCATCATTTGTTTATTGATTTTTTAACATGTCAGCTGTATTTGTCCTGCCTCAGAAGCCATGTCTTTTGAAAATGGGTAATCAAACAGGTCCTCCACTGTATCTTTTCTTCTTAAACTGGATATTGTATTGTCCCACAAAGTTTTTGCAACACTTTTCAAAACAGCTTTTTCTGGGAGTGGAGAGAAGGGAGCAGCTACGATGTGTGTTCTATGGGAAAAACCCAGAATCCTCAGGTAGTCAGAACAGAATCTGCAACACTTTTTAAAAAACAAACAAAACAAACAACAAACCAAAACAAAACCAAACCAGAAGATTTTTCAGCTAATAGTAATGATGAAAAAAGCAGCTTGGACGTTTTCTAATTTGTTCAGTTCACCTCAAAGAACCTTAAATCAGAGTTGTTAATGACATTCTACTGAATGCTATTTTGATGGGTAACATTACTGTACTCAACACTAAAGTGTACTTAAGTGGAATTAAGTACTTGGTTACCGCACTGTTACCTGAGCAATAGGTTAAAATGGTGAAATCACTGCAAAGTACTTTATTTCCATCTGGAGTAATAATTATTTCAGGAAACAAGGTTTACCTGCAGGCAACTTGGAAAGCAACTAAAATGCGTAAGATAATGCTTAGCTCCAGGAAAGACTCAAGGTCAATATATATAGCTAAAACAGAACTACCTGGAATGACAGTGATGTCTTTCAAAGCCTAGTCAATCCTGCAGAAGCAATCTTTTGTTTTTGAATATGCACAGTGTTTACACTGCAGATTCAAATCTCCTGACTTGCATGGCTATTCTCTCCACCAAAGCTTTCAAAAAAAAAATTCTGCAGGTAGAAGAATTCATGTTGAAAATTTTATTAGAACGTGTAGACCTGCTACTTCTCACAATAAAACACTTTATTACTGAGCTTAAATTGTTTTACAAGTTCTAAGCAATAGACGTTTCATGCCTTGGAAACTTTGTCAGTGTATCTGAGCGCTAAGAAGGTTCCTCTTCCTGTCAAGCTTGATTTCCTCCACCCCCTCCCATTACATTATTTTTCATTATATCCGTGATTTTCCTGCTTTTTTGTGGATGGTACTCCTAAAAGTTTGTGCATGCTGTATGTGACTGAACAAAGCTTTAAGTGTGTGTTGCAGGGGTAGGGGAAGACAGCTGGAAATAAATGATCAGGCCTATCCCCTTCATTCTTTGTTTTCCCCACAATGTTTCCTGAAAACAATGACCCAGAATTGAATAATTTGGACTATCACTATAGCCACTTTCACAAATACTGTCCACTCTACTCTATCTTGTAATATGTTTTCCCTTTTCGTTGTATACATAAATATGTAAATATTCCTGCATTTAAAAGCCTGTTGACAAAGATAATTTCCTAGTACTACATCATTATCATCCTGCATCTTTTTTTCCAGGTCTTTCTAGTCTACTTGGTAGAGTTCTACCAGATTTTTGTATACATTTAGCTTAGCTTGAATTTAGAAAGCTGTCCCACAGTTTGAAGTAGTCTCATTTGTTTGTGATGAACAGGAGATTGCTAATATAGCAGCTTCAATTTTGATGAAACTAATTGCCAAGATAGCTGTTACTAATTATGAATGACAGTATCCAACCATTTGTTCATTTTGATTTCCTTGTTTGTGCCACATGGCTTTCACTGACATACATACCATCTGCATTAATGTACTGCCTATGACTAATAGGATCCATTAACTAGGAATCAGTAACAACTCAGTTTCTTGGGCCAAGCAGTAAAACACAATAACCCGTAAGGTCACTATGAACGATGTGTTGTTAATAATTTTAAGCATTCTTTAAACCTATTCCACCTTCTTAAAAGCCATTTCAGAGATAGATTTCCATCAAAATGGTTGACAGCACAGAAATGAGATACTGTCAACTCCTAAACTGGCTTCAGCACCTCGTTCACTGACAAAGAGTCTGGATCTAACAGGAGCTTTGTTCAAGGAAGTACTCGAGAAAGAAGCCAAAGAAATCCTCACAGCAAATCGAGCTGTTTCCCAATAGAAGCTCAAAAACAAAGCAGAGTTTATGTAAGCAAAGAAAACCACTCCAAAAGCTCTGAATCAACAGAACCAGAACACAAATCTTTTTGGAAAGGCTTTATTTTTATCTGTACACGTATCATTCACCACAGGGGGCCCAAGCCTTAGGTGGGTCGTATCGGCACCTCGAAAGAGTAAATGATGGTCTTGTAAATTTCCAACTGTTCATGTCCTATTTCTGCTCTTCATACTAAGCTCACAAGTGAAAACCTAGCAAACTGGTTTTTCTTTCCCTGTTCTCTGTTTATGCAGAAAAGAAGGAGTGCTAGAAGAATCCCTCAAAGACCTTTGCCACTCAACTCAGAAGCCAGTTTTAGTTCTTCCTCTTTAATTGTCTTAATATGCTTAATCCTCCCCTCCCGTTCCCCAACTACAGTCTTGTAGTCCTTATATTTTTCAGCCTTCCTTCCTCCTCCTCCTCCTCTTTTCCATACTTACCCCAAGAGAGACATTTTTGTACAGTTTGTGCTACACAGGCTTGGCAATGCCCTCACCGCTGCGTGTCAGATCCTTTCCTTTCATTCTTTTTTCAGACAGGAAGTCCTTAAGAGAGAGACTCTATCTTTAATAATAATAGTGCTCCAGTTCTGGAGTGACATTTGGGCATTGCTTCTGAACAGTGATTGTATTCAATAATACTTAGAAGTAGTAGTAGTATTCTAGCCTTGCATAATAATGTGAACTTCTGGTGATGAATAAACTGCTAAGGAATAGCATTATTGTTCTGTACATAAAGATTTTACTAACCTTAGTGTCTTTACCAAAAACCTTGGAATGAAAGCAAATCCAGTTTTCAGAAAGGAATAACTTTCCTTGGTACAGGATTTCTTTCTGCAGAGCACAGGTAAAACCTGAAACAAATAGATCCTCTATAATCTTTAAGGTAACCACAACCCAAGCCAACTGTTACCCATTTGGCTTTTGTTTTGCTCCTTTTTCAAAGCCATAATATGTTTAGGTTTTTGCCTTTTGATAAACGCTATCAAACCTTGAAATATTCAGTAAGTTTAACTAAGAATGACAAGCTCAGAAGATTTCACAGGGCTAAGTTTAGACTCCAAATATCTTAAGGACAAAGACTGAAACGCTTAATAACATGCAACATCCCAGAAGCCAAGAATCCTTTCTGAGAGAGTACCACCCAGTTTCCTACAAACTTTTTGACTAGCTTTCAGGTAACTAGATTATGTAAATGTAAAGAGCTTAATGAAAGGTTTTAGCTTTAAACTTCTAGCTCTATACAGTTGTCTGGACTAGATGACCAACAGAGGTACAACACATGTAAAGTAATATCGCTTTTACTTCACAGCCATTGAGCAAACCATTTCTCATTCATGAACCGCTTTCCCTGTATTCCTTTCAAGAAATGTTTGTTATACATATCTATGCAGGAAAAAAGAGGATGGTTTCGGTCCATTGACCTCTGGACTGTCATGGTTTAACCTGGCAGGCAGCCAAACACCACACAGATGCTCGCTCACTCCCCCGCGCCCAGTGGGACGGGGAGAGAATCAGAAGGACAAGAGTGAAAACAAAAACTCGGGGGTTGAGATAAAGACAGT